>NC_046968.1:29892296-29947296 GCF_009769545.1 Cyclopterus lumpus
TAACACACACACACACACACAGACACACACACACGGATCCTCTTCTGACGGCGTCTCCGGTAACTTGGAGCAAAGTTAAACCAAAGTTCAGGCTTCGCTGGAGGACGTTTCTCCGCTGTAGATCTTCGCCTCAGGAGCTCAGGCTCGTTCCTTCATTCCTTCGTTTCCCAGATCAGATATTTTAAGGAGAGAAGACGCACAAAACGATTGATCAGCACAAAGTGAAAACAACCGCGGGGTCTTTTTTTAAGACCAGCAGGGAGCCGCCGTCCTCAGGTTGAGCTTCTGTATTTAGTGAGTAATAAACTTCAGGTTTGTCCCACGCGTCTCAAAGGCATCATCTGTTTCCTTTAAAGGAAGACATGTCTCCTCGATCCCTTTTTAAAGAGACAGTACAACCGGCTTTAAATCTGAGAATATTCTGTAAAAAAACAGTTAGCTGGAAGTTTAAAGGCTCCAGACTCGATACCACCAGTCATCGGGTTTTATTCTCCACTCTTTAAACATCTTATCCATGAACATGTGTTGACTCGTTCATGTGGATCCCACAAAGTAAAGGATGGATATTTAAAGGAACCAGAATTTGGTTCGATGTATCACATTTTCTAAATCGAGACACTCGTTATGTTGTTATGTTCAGTAACTTCCCGAGAGGAAGAAGGAAGCTTCCTAGTTTAGGAAGAAATGGAAGGAAAGAAGGGAAGGAGAACTGCAGAAGCTTCTGAGTTAGGACGCAATATATATTGATATATATTTATATATATCAATATATATAATGATATATATAAATATATAAATATATCAATATATTTATATATCATTATATATATTGATAATATAAGTGCTTATATATTGTTATAATGTTATGCTTTTTTCAGGCTACTGAAACACAGGAATGTCATCGACTAGTCTCATGAAATGTTGACTGGTTTATCAGGTTCTAGGTCTAGAGTTCTAGAGTTCTAGGGGTCTAGAGTTCTAGAGTTCTAGGGGTCTAGAGTTCTAGAGTTCTAGGGTTCTAGAGTTCTAGGGGTCTAGAGTTCTAGAGTTCTAGGGTTCTAGAGTTCTAGGGGTCTAGAGTTCTAGAGTTCTAGGGTTCTAGAGTTCTAGGGGTCTAGAGTTCTAGAGTTGTTGTGACTCCCCTGGCGTTGCAATGTCAGCGCTTTACTTTGCTTGTGATCAGAGAATAAATCCACCAGAACGAGAGAAGTTGTTGACTGAATTCTCGATGATGAAGGGAGCAGCAGGGAGGTCTGGGTGGGGGGAGGGGTGGATGGTTGGTCAAATCTGTTAAAAAATGAGTTCAGATCATTCACCCACTTATGGTCCCCCTCAGGCTGTTGGTTGAGCCTCTTGAACCCAGAAATCGCCTTGAGGCCCTTCCAGACCTCAATGATATTGATCTGCTGCAGCTGGTCCTCCATCCTGGTCCTGTAGACATCTTTACCCTCCCTGATCTTCATCCTCAGCTCCCTCTGCACAGTCCTCAGCGCCTCCTTGTTGCCAGATCCCTTGTTGCAAGACCCTCCTCTTCTCCTTGAGGAGGGCATATCTCCGGAGAGATCCAGGGTTTGCCATTTGAGAAGCACCGTACAGTCCTGGTGGGTGTTCTCAACACAGAAGTTGATGTAGTCTGTGATGCAGTCGGTGAGACCGTGAATGTCTTCCCCATGGGCATCACAGTTGTCTCAAAACAGTCCTTCAGAGCCTCCTCGGCTCCATCGGTCCATTGTCTAACTGTGCGGGTCACAGCTGGCTGCTTCTGTGCAAGAGTGGTGTACACAGGCAGGAGGTGCACCAGGTTGTGGTCAGATCGGCCCAGGGGAGGGAGAGGTGATGATGAGTATGCCTCCTTGGTGTTGGCATAGAGGAGATCCAGTGTCTTATTGTCTCTGGTGTGGCATGTGACGTACTGGGTGAATGTGGGCAGAGTGGAGGACGGAGGGGCATGGTTAAAGTCCCCAGAGAGAAGGAGGAGGGCATTGGGGTGTTGTGTCAGCAGCCTGCTCGTCGCTGAGTGGATGACGTCACAGGCCGCTTCAGCGTCAGCAGAGGGGGGGATGTACGCAGCCACCATGACAACATGCGAGAATTCCCTTGGCATATAGTATGGCCTCATGCTAACAGCTAACAGCTCAATGTCCGTTGTGCAGGTCTGCTCTTTAACAGTGATGTGCCCAGAGTTACACCATCTATCATTAACAAACACTGCCAGTCCTCCTCCCTTCCTCTTACCGCTCTCCACTGTCCTGTCCGCCCGTATGATGCGGAACCCGTCCAGCGTAGCGTGCGTGTCCGGAATTAGCTCCGTTAGCCAAGTCTCCGTGAACACCATGAGGCTACACTGCCGGTATTCACTCTGATGGTGAGTTAGCGCCGCTAGCTCGTCCATCTTGTTGGAGAGAGACCTCACGTTTCCCATGATGATGGAGGGTAGGACGGGTTTGTAACGTCTTCTCCTGGCGCGACGTTCCGCCCCCGCCCGGCATCCACGTTTCTTCCTCCTCAACTCACGGGGAACATCGGGTCTCTCCACGGGTAGTAGCACCGCGCGTCCCGAAATGCCAACAGTTGGTCCCTTGAAAAAACAACAACTGGACCATGGCTGCATGCTGGGTCCCCAGACACGGAGGTGAAAAGTTTGATTAGCAGCAGATAGACCACGACAAGCTCGACGTGTCTAGCTGCCATAATGTACCGATTAGGAACGGTAACTAATATGATGGGAAAAAGCGACAAGAAGTAACAAAATAACATAATGTAAGAAAAAAACTCGGTAGTGAGCTGGAGCTACTGTAAAAGGCAGCCACACGAGCGGCGCCGGAATTATAAAAAAATATATAAATATCCTCTTTTAATAAGGCAAGATTCCTTGTATTCATTTATTTATTAAGTGAGACCACAACAACAACAACAACAACAACAACAACAACAAGAGACTGAAGCCAGTCATCGAAACACGAGAACATATTGAGTAGTTCTGAAGACTTTCATCTCATCGTGAGAGAGATGAAATGGGCCTAAGAAATGACTTCATACTGCAGCATTATGGGATGTGTATATAATATTTACTCTATATTTTAGTCTGTTTTTCAAGAACAGTTTTCTAAACCAGAACAGAACATGTCCTCTCTATAAAAACTATTTACTGACTCCGAACAGTGTTTCTCTGAAGCGTAAAGTGGGCGGTGCTTAGTGGTTTACTGAGTGTTCATTGGTTGGTTTCACGTCCAAGCTCTCGGCTCGCTGTGTGAGTCACGTACGATGTCGTGAAGAAGAAGAACACAGAAGGAGAACGTCTACAGACTACGGCAACAACAGAACCATAATATGTGCCGCTATACCACAGAGATATTAATATCACCGTCACGTAAACACCGGCGCGTCCATGGACTCCAGAGGTTGATGGTTCAAGTCCCTGTACAGCTTTTATGTTTACATTCATATCTTCTCTAAATGACCAGAAACAGAGGTCCTCACTTGGTTGGTAATGTAGGAATGGTGTGTGTGTGTGATGGATGCTGTGCAGAGCCTCAGGTAATAATAGCCATGATATATTCTCACCTGGAGACACACCAGCACATCATTGGCTACACTGTTTTAAAGGCAAGAGCATCAATCTGCTTTGTTCCCAGCATGCAACTGGAACAAGGAAACAGTGTTTGTGAGTTATTAATGAGGAACAACATCAAGTTCAGACTTGGATGGAAATTAACTGAATCGTTAATATACATAAATATTCATATATAATACATAAATATAAATATATATATATATTTATATTTATATATATATTATATATATATATTTATATTATATATATATAACATATATTATTTATATTAATATATTATATATAATATATTTAATATATAAATATTATATATAAATAATATATATATATACACATAATATTATATAATTCTATATATAATATATACATATTTTATATATATATACACACTCACACACACACACACACGTACACACACACAAACACACACACACACGTACACACACACACACACACAAACACAAACACACACAAACACACAAACACACACGTACACACACACACACAAACACACTCACACAAACACGTACACACACACACACACGCACATTGCTCTGGATGTAATTCATGGTTCTATTGTTTATGTTATTCTCATGGTGGATCTTGGTTAATTAATTAATTAATCTCCTTATGTTTTGCTTATTTATTCATTAAATTCTTCATGATTGATTTCTGCCGTCAACAAAGTCTGTTTAGCTCTCAAAGTCCTCATCGTGGTGAAATGCGGTGACTGTTACCATGGCGATAGCCGTGGAACAGAGCGTGTTGTTTGTGATCAGCAGCTCACGTGACGCTCTGTGATGTCAGATCATATTTAGATATCAAGATGAGACGACATGAGCAACGTGTGAATCACAAATAGATGAGTTAACAATTGGAATATCTTCAGTCTCTCAGCGTCTCTGTCTGCAGAACAACAGCAGTTAGCAAAGAACACACACACACACACGCACGCGCACGCACGCGCACGCACACACGCAGAGATCTTGTCACTATTGCAGGAACGTCTAATGAGGACGTAAAGGCTGCAGCTTTGTTTTCAGTCTTTAGTCCTGAGACCAGAAGTGTGGCGGTGAGTGTGTGCACGTGAGATAAGAGATAGTTCTGGTTCCAATGGGGATTGAACCCAGGACCTTCTGCGTGTAAAGCAGACGTGATGACGACTACACTATGGAACATTTTTGAAGACAAAACCTCCAAAGGACCATTAAGATATTTTCATAGAATTTGATTAATATTCATAAAACATGGAACCATTGTTGCATAAACCTGCATATGTTGACTTCACAACTGATATTAAACACGTGTTTATAAGAGATAGTTCTGGTTCCACTGGGGATTGAACCCAGGACCTTCTGCGTGTAAAGCAGACGTGATGACGACTACACTATGGAACCTTTTTGAAGACAAAACCTCCAAAGGACCATTAAGATATTTTCATAGAATTTGATTAATATTCATAAAACATGGAACCATTGTTGCATAAACCTGCATATGTTGACTTCACAACTGATATTAAACACGTGTTTATAAGAGATAGTTCTGGTTCCACTGGGGATTGAACCCAGGACCTTCTGCGTGTAAAAGAGACGTGATGACGACTACATTATGGAACCTCTTTGAAGACAAAACCTCCAAAGGACCATTAAGATATTTATATAGAATTTGATCAATATTCATAAAACATGCAGACATTGTTGCATAAACCTGCATATGTTGACTTTACAACTGATATTAAACACGTGTTTATAAGAGATAGTTCTGGTTCCACTGGGGATTGAACCCAGGACCTTCTGCGGGTAAAGCAGACCTGATGACGACTACACTATGGAACCTCTTTGAAGAGAAAACCTCCAAAGGACCATTAAGATATTTATATAGAATGTAAACAATATTCATAAAACATGCAGCCATTGTTGCATAAACCTGCATATGTTGACTTCACAATTGATATTAAACACGTGTTTATAAGATAGAGTTCTGGTTCCACTGGGGATTGAACCCAGGACCTTCTGCGTGTAAAGCAGACGTGATGACTACTACACTATGGAACCTCTATAAAGAGAAAACCTCCAAATGACAATTAAGAAATTTTCATAGAATTTGATTAATATTCATAAAACATGCAACCATTGTTGCAAAAAACTGCATTTGTTGACTTCACAACTGATATTAAACACTTTTTTATAAGAGATAGTTCTGGTTCCAATGGGGATTGAACCCAGGACCTTCTGCGTGTTAAGCAGACAAGATGACGACTACACTATGGAACCTCGTTGAAAAGGAAAAACTTCCAAACGACCATGAAGATATTTATATAGAATGTGATCAATATTCATAAAACATGCAGCCATTGTTGCATAAACCTGCATATGTTGACTTCACAACTGATATTAAACATGTGTTTATAAGATGGAGTTCTGGTTCCACTGGGGTTTGAACCCAGGACCTTCTGCGTGTAAAGCAGACGTGATGACGACTACACTATGGAACCTCGTTGAAGAGGAAACCTCCAAATGACAATTAAGAAATGTTCATAGAATTTGATTAATATTCATAAAACATGCAACCATTGTTGCATAAACCTGCATTTGTTGACTTCACAACTGATATTAAACACTTTTTTATAAGAGATAGTTCTGGTTCCACTGGGGATTGAACCCAGGACCTTCAGCGTGCAAAGCATACGTGATGACGACTACACTATGGAACCTCTTTGGAGACAAAACCTCCAAACGAACATTAAGATATTAATATAGAATTTGATTAATATTCATGAAACATGCAACCATTGTTGCATAAACCTGCATATGTTGACTTCACAACTGACATTAAACACGTGTTTATAAGATAGAGTTCTGGTTCCACTGGGGATTGAACCCAGGACCTTCTGCGTGTAAAGCAGACGTGATGACGACTACAGTATGGAAACTCTTTGAAGACGAAACCTCCAAACGAACATTAAGATATTTATATAGAATTTGATTAATATTCATAAAACATGCAACCATTGTTGCATAAACCTGCATTTGTTGACTTCACAACTGATATTAAACACTTTTTTATAAGAGATAGTTCTGGTTCCAATGGGGATTGAACCCAGGACCTTCTGCGTCTTAAGCAGACAAGATGACAACTACACTATGGAACCTCTATGAAGAGAAAACTTCCAAATGACAATTAAGAAATTTTCATAGAATTTGATTAATATTCATAAAACATGCAACCATTGTTGCATAAACCTGCATTTGTTGACTTCACAACTGATATTAAACACTTTTTTATAAGAGATAATTCTGGTTCCAATGGGGATTGAACCCAGGACCTTCTGCGTGTAAAGCAGACGTGATGACGACTACACTATGGAACCTCTATAAAGAGAAAACCTCCAAATGACAATTAAGAAATTTTCATAGAATTTGATTAATATTCATAAAACATGCAACCATTGTTGCATAAACCTGCATTTGTTGACTTTACAACTGATATTAAACACGTGTTTATAAGAGATAATTCTGGTTCCACTGGGGATTGAACCCAGGACCTTCTGCGTGTAAAGCAGACGTGATGACGACTACACTATGGAACCTCTATAAAGAGAAAACCTCCAAATGACAATTAAGAAATTTTCATAGAATTTGATTAATATTCATAAAACATGCAACCATTGTTGCATAAACCTGCATTTGTTGACTTCACAACTGATATTAAACACTTTTTTATAAGAGATAATTCTGGTTCCAATGGGGATTGAACACAGGACCTTCTGCGTGTAAAGCAGACAAGATGACGACTACAATATGGAACCTCTACGAAGAGAAAACATCCAAATGACAATTAAGAAATTTTCATAGAATTTGATTAATATTCATAAAACATGCAACCATTGTTGCATAAACCTGCATTTGTTGACTTCACAACTGATATTAAACACTTTTTTATAAGAGATAGTTCTGGTTCCACTGGGGATTGAACCCAGGACCTTCAGCGTGCAAAGCAGACGTGATGACGACTACATTATGGAACCTCTTTGAAGTTAAAACCTCCAAATGAACATTAAGATATTCATATAGAATTTGATCAATATTAATGAAACATGCAACCATTGTTGCATAAACCTGCATTTGTTGACTTCACAACTGATATTAAACACGTGTTTATAAGAGATAGTTCTGGTTCCACTGGGGATTGAACCCAGGACCTTCTGCGTGTTAAGCAGACATGATGACGACTACACTATGGAAACTCTTTGAAGACAAAACCTCCAAAGGACCATTAAGATATTTATATAGAATTTGATCAATATTCATAAAACATGCAGCCATTGTTGCATAAACCTGCATATGTTGACTTCACAATTGATATTAAACACTTTTTTATAAGAGATAGTTCTGGTTCCACTGGGGATTGAACCCAGGACCTTATGCGTGTAAAGCAGACGTGATGACGACTACACTATGGAACCTCTTTGAAGAGAAAACATCCAAATGACAATTAAGACATTTTCATAGAATTTGATTAATATTCATAAAACATGCAACCATTGTTGCATAAACCTGCATATGTTGACTTCACAACTGATATTAAACACGTGTTTATAAGATAGAGTTCTGGTTCCACTGGGGATTGAACCCAGGACCTTCTGCGTGTAAAGCAGACGTGATGACGAATACACTATGGAACCTCTTTGGAGACAAAACCTCCAAACGAACATTAAGATATTTATATAGAATTTGATTAATATTCATGAAACATGCAACCATTGTTGCATAAACCTGCATATGTTGACTTCACAACTCATATTAAACACGTGTTTATAAGAGATAGTTCTGGTTCCACTGGGGATAGAACCCAGGACCTTCTGCGTGTAAAGCAGACAAGATGACGACTACAATATGGAACCTCTACGAAGAGAAAACATCCAAATGACAATTAAGAAATTTTCATAGAATTTGATTAATATTCATAAAACATGCAACCATTGTTGCATAAACCTGCATTTGTTGACTTCACAACTGATATTAAACACTTTTTTATAAGAGATAGTTCTGGTTCCACTGGGGATTGAACCCAGGACCTTCAGCGTGCAAAGCAGACGTGATGACGACTACATTATGGAACCTCTTTGAAGTTAAAACCTCCAAATGAACATTAAGATATTTATATAGAATTTGATCAATATTAATGAAACATGCAACCATTGTTGCATAAACCTGCATTTGTTGACTTCACAACTGATATTAAACACGTGTTTATAAGAGATATTTCTGGTTCCACTGGGGATTGAACCCAGGACCTTCTGCGTGTTAAGCAGACATGATGACGACTACACTATGGAAACTCTTTGAAGACAAAACCTCCAAAGGACCATTAAGATATTTATATAGAATTTGATCAATATTCATAAAACATGCAGCCATTGTTGCATAAACCTGCATATGTTGACTTCACAATTGATATTAAACACTTTTTTATAAGAGATAGTTCTGGTTCCACTGGGGATTGAACCCAGGACCTTAAGCGTGTAAAGCAGACGTGATGACGACTACACTATGGAACCTCTTTGAAGAGAAAACATCCAAATGACAATTAAGACATTTTCATAGAATTTGATTAATATTCATAAAACATGCAACCATTGTTGCATAAACCTGCATATGTTGACTTCACAACTGATATTAAACACGTGTTTATAAGATAGAGTTCTGGTTCCACTGGGGATTGAACCCAGGACCTTCTGCGTGTAAAGCAGACGTGATGACGACTACACTATGGAACCTCTTTGGAGACAAAACCTCCAAACGAACATTAAGATATTTATATAGAATTTGATTAATATTCATGAAACATGCAACCATTGTTGCATAAACCTGCATATGTTGACTTCACAACTGATATTAAACATGTGTTTATAAGATAGAGTTCTGGTTCCACTGGGGATTGAACCCAGGACCTTCTGCGTGTAAAGCAGACCTGATGACGACTACACTATGGAACCTCTATGAAGAGAAAACCTCCAAAGGACCATTAAGATATTTTCATAGAATTTGATTAATATTCATAAAACATGCAGCCATTGTTGCATAAACCTGCATATGTTGACTTCACAACTCATATTAAACACGTGTTTATAAGAGATAGTTCTGGTTCCACTGGGGATAGAACCCAGGACCTTCTGCGTGTAAAGCAGACGTGATGACGACTACACAATGGAACCTCTTTGGAGACAAAACCTCCAAACGACCATTAAGATATTTATATAGAATTTGATTAATATTCATGAAACATGCAACCATTGTTGCATAAACCTGCATATGTTGACTTCACAACTGATATTAAACATGTGTTTATAAGATAGAGTTCTGGTTCCACTGGGGATTGAACCCAGGACCTTCTGCGTGTAAAGCAGACGTGATGACTACTACACTATGGAACCTCTTTGAAGAGAAAACCTCCAAACGAACATTAAGATATTAATATAGAATTTGATTAATATTCATAAAACATGCAGCTATTGTTGCATGAACCTGCATATGTTGACTTCACAACTGATATTAAACATGTGTTTATAAGAGATAGTTCTGGTTCCACTGGGGATTGAACCCAGGACCTTCTGTGTGTAAAGCAGACGTGATGACTACTACACTATGGAACCTCTTTGAAGAGAAAACCTCCAAACGACCATGAAGATATTTATATAGAATTTAAACAATATTCATAAAACATGCAACCATTGTTGCATAAACCTGCATTTGTTGACTTCACAACTGATATTAAACATGTGTTTATAAGATAGAGTTCTGGTTCCACTGGGGATTGAACCCAGGACCTTCTGCGTGTAAAGCAGACCTGATGACGACTACACTATGGAACCTCTTTGAAGAGAAAACCTCCAAACGAACATTAAGATATTTATATAGAATTTGATTAATATTCATGAAACATGCAACCATTGTTGCATAAACCTGCATATGTTGACTTCACAACTGATATTAAACATGTGTTTATAAGATAGAGTTCTGGTTCCACTGGGGATTGAACCCAGGACCTTCTGCGTGTAAAGCAGACCTGATGACGACTACACTATGGAACCTCTTTGAAGAGATAACCTCCAAAGGACCATTAAGATATTTTCATAGAATTTGATTAATATTCATAAAACATGCAGCCATTGTTGCATAAACCTGCATATGTTGACTTCACAACTCATATTAAACACGTGTTTATAAGAGATAGTTCTGGTTCCACTGGGGATAGAACCCAGGACCTTCTGCGTGTAAAGCAGACGTGATGACGACTACACAATGGAACCTCTTTGGAGACAAAACCTCCAAACGACCATTAAGATATTTATATAGAATTTGATTAATATTCATGAAACATGCAACCATTGTTGCATAAACCTGCATATGTTGACTTCACAACTGATATTAAACATGTGTTTATAAGATAGAGTTCTGGTTCCACTGGGGATTGAACCCAGGACCTTCTGCGTGTAAAGCAGACCTGATGACAACTACACTATGGAACCTCTATGAAGAGAAAACCTCCAAAGGACCATTAAGATATTTTCATAGAATTTGATTAATATTCATAAAACATGCAGCCATTGTTGCATAAACCTGCATATGTTGACTTCACAACTCATATTAAACATGTGTTTATAAGATAGAGTTCTGGTTCCACTGGGGATTGAACCCAGGACCTTCTGCGTGTAAAGCAGACGTGATGACGACTACACTATGGAACCTCTTTGAAGAGAAAACCTCCAAACGAACATTAAGATATTAATATAGAATTTGATTAATATTCATAAAACATGCAGCTATTGTTGCATGAACCTGCATATGTTGACTTCACAACTGATATTAAACATGTGTTTATAAGAGATAGTTCTGGTTCCACTGGGGATTGAACCCAGGACCTTCTGTGTGTAAAGCAGACGTGATGACTACTACACTATGGAACCTCTTTGAAGAGAAAACCTCCAAACGACCATGAAGATATTTATATAGAATTTAAACAATATTCATAAAACATGCAACCATTGTTGCATAAACCTGCATTTGTTGACTTCACAACTGATATTAAACATGTGTTTATAAGATAGAGTTCTGGTTCCACTGGGGATTGAACCCAGGACCTTCTGCGTGTAAAGCAGACCTGATGACGACTACACTATGGAACCTCTTTGAAGAGAAAACCTCCAAACGAACATTAAGATATTTATATAGAATTTGATTAATATTCATGAAACATGCAACCATTGTTGCATAAACCTGCATATGTTGACTTCACAACTGATATTAAACATGTGTTTATAAGATAGAGTTCTGGTTCCACTGGGGATTGAACCCAGGACCTTCTGCGTGTAAAGCAGACCTGATGACGACTACACTATGGAACCTCTATGAAGAGAAAACCTCCAAAGGACCATTAAGATATTTTCATAGAATTTGATTAATATTCATAAAACATGCAGCCATTGTTGCATAAACCTGCATATGTTGACTTCACAACTCATATTAAACACGTGTTTATAAGAGATAGTTCTGGTTCCACTGGGGATAGAACCCAGGACCTTCTGCGTGTAAAGCAGACGTGATGACGACTACACAATGGAACCTCTTTGAGAGACAAACCTCCAAACGACCATTAAGATATTTATATAGAATTTGATTAATATTCATGAAACATGCAACCATTGTTGCATAAACCTGCATATGTTGACTTCACAACTGATATTAAACATGTGTTTATAAGATAGAGTTCTGGTTCCACTGGGGATTGAACCCAGGACCTTCTGCGTGTAAAGCAGACCTGATGACAACTACACTATGGAACCTCTATGAAGAGAAAACCTCCAAAGGACCATTAAGATATTTTCATAGAATTTGATTAATATTCATAAAACATGCAGCCATTGTTGCATAAACCTGCATATGTTGACTTCACAACTCATATTAAACATGTGTTTATAAGATAGAGTTCTGGTTCCACTGGGGATTGAACCCAGGACCTTCTGCGTGTAAAGCAGACCTGATGACAACTACACTATGGAACCTCTATGAAGAGAAAACCTCCAAAGGACCATTAAGATATTTTCATAGAATTTGATTAATAATCATAAAACATGCAGCCATTGTTGCATAAACCTGCATATGTTGACTTCACAACTCATATTAAACACGTGTTTATAAGAGATAGTTCTGGTTCCACTGGGGATAGAACCCAGGACCTTCTGCGTGTAAAGCAGACGTGATGACGACTACACTATGGAACCTCTTTGAAGAGAAAACCTCCAAACGAACATTAAGATATTAATATAGAATTTGATTAATATTCATAGAACATGCAGCTATTGTTGCATGAACCTGCATATGTTGACTTCACAACTGATATTAAACATGTGTTCATAAGATAGAGTTCTGGTTCCACTGGGGATTGAACCCAGGACCTTCTGCGTGTAAAGCAGACGTGATGACGACTACACTATGGAACCTCTTTGAAGAGAAAACCTCCAAGCGAACATTAAGATATTAATATAGAATTTGATTAATATTCATAAAACATGCAGCTATTGTTGCATGAACCTGCATATGTTGACTTCACAACTGATATTAAACATGTGTTTATAAGAGATAGTTCTGGTTCCACTGGGGATTGAACCCAGGACCTTCTGCGTGTAAAGCAGACGTGATGACGACTACACTATGGAACCTCTTTGAAGAAAAAACCTCCAAACGAACATTAAGATATTAATATAGAATTTGATTAATATTCATAAAACATGCAGCTATTGTTGCATAAACCTGCATATGTTGACTTCACAACTGATATTAAACATGTGTTTATAAGATAGAGTTCTGGTTCCACTGGGGATTGAACCCAGGACCTTCTGCGAGTAAAGCAGACCTGATGACGACTACACTATGGAACCTCTTTGAAGAGATAAACTCCAAAGGACCATTACGATATTTTCATAGAATTTGATTAATAATCATAAAACATAAAGCCATTGTTGCATAAACCTGCATATGTTGACTTCACAACTCATATTAAACACGTGTTTATAAGAGATAGTTCTGGTTCCACTGGGGATTGAACCCAGGACCTTCTGCGTGTAAAGCAGACGTGATGACGACTACACTATGGAACCTCGTTGAAGAGGAAAACCTCCAAACGACCATGAAGATATTTATATAGAATTTAAACAATATTCATAAAATATGCAACCATTGTTGCATAAACCTGCATATGTTGACTTCACAACTGATATTAAACACGTGTTTATAAGAGATAGTTCTGGTTCCACTGGGGATTAAACCCAGGACCTTCTGCGTGTAAAGCAGACGTGATGACGACTACACTATGGAACCTCTTTGAAGACAAAACCTCCAAACGACCATGAAGATATTTATATAGAATTTAAACAATATTCATAAAACATGCAACCATTGTTGCATAAACCTGCATATGTTGACTTCACAACTGATATTAAACATGTGTTTATAAGATAGAGTTCTGGTTCCACTGGGGATTGAACCCAGGACCTTCTGCGTGTAAAGCAGACCTGATGACGACTACACTATGGAACCTCTATGAAGAGAAAACCTCCAAAGGACCATTAAGATATTTTCATAGAATTTGATTAATATTCATAAAACATGCAGCCATTGTTGCATAAACCTGCATATGTTGACTTCACAACTCATATTAAACACGTGTTTATAAGAGATAGTTCTGGTTCCACTGGGGATAGAACCCAGGACCTTCTGCGTGTAAAGCAGACGTGATGACGACTACACTATGGAACCTCTTTGGAGACAAAACCTCCAAACGACCATTAAGATATTAATATAGAATTTGATTAATATTCATAGAACATGCAGCTATTGTTGCATGAACCTGCATATGTTGACTTCACAACTGATATTAAACATGTGTTTATAAGATAGAGTTCTGGTTCCACTGGGGATTGAACCCAGGACCTTCTGCATGTAAAGCAGACGTGATGACGACTACACTATGGAACCTCTTTGAAGAGAAAACCTCCAAACGAACATTAAGATATTAATATAGAATTTGATTAATATTCATAAAACATGCAGCTATTGTTGCATGAACCTGCATATGTTGACTTCACAACTGATATTAAACATGTGTTTATAAGAGATAGTTCTGGTTCCACTGGGGATTGAACCCAGGACCTTCTGCGTGTAAAGCAGACGTGATGACGACTACACTATGGAACCTCTTTGAAGAGAAAACCTCCAAACGAACATTAAGATATTAATATAGAATTTGATTAATATTCATAAAACATGCAGCTATTGTTGCATAAACCTGCATATGTTGACTTCACAACTGATATTAAACATGTGTTTATAAGATAGAGTTCTGGTTCCACTGGGGATTGAACCCAGGTCCTTCTGCGAGTAAAGCAGACCTGATGACGACTACACTATGGAACCTCTTTGAAGAGATAACCTCCAAAGGACCATTAAGATATTTTCATAGAATTTGATTAATAATCATAAAACATGCAGCCATTGTTGCATAAACCTGCATATGTTGACTTCACAACTCATATTAAACACGTGTTTATAAGAGATAGTTCTGGTTCCACTGGGGATTGAACCCAGGACCTTCTGCGTGTAAAGCAGACGTGATGACGACTACACTATGGAACCTCGTTGAAGAGGAAAACCTCCAAACGACCATGAAGATATTTATATAGAATTTAAACAATATTCATAAAATATGCAACCATTGTTGCATAAACCTGCATATGTTGACTTCACAACTCATATTAAACACGTGTTTATAAGAGATAGTTCTGGTTCCACTGGGGATTGAACCCAGGACCTTCTGCGTGTAAAGCAGACGTGATGACGACTACACTATGGAACCTCTTTGGAGACAAAACCTCCAAACGACCATTAAGATATTTATATAGAATTTGATTAATATTCATGAAACATGCAACCATTATTGCATAAACCTGCATATGTTGACTTCACAACTGATATTAAACATGTGTTTATAAGATAGAGTTCTGGTTCCACTGGGGATTGAACCCAGGACCTTCTGCGTGTAAAGCAGACCTGATGACGACTACACTATGGAACCTCTATGAAGAGAAAACCTCCAAAGGACCATTAAGATATTTTCATAGAATTTGATTAATATTCATAAAACATGCAACCATTGTTGCAAAAACCTGCATTTGTTGACTTCACAACTGATATTAAACATGTGTTTATAAGAGATAGTTCTGGTTCCACTGGGGATAGAACCCAGGACCTTCTGCGTGTAAAGCAGACATGATGACGACTACACTATGTAACCTCTTTGAAGACAAAACCTCCAAACGAACATTAAGATATTAATATAGAATTTGATTAATATTCATAGAACATGCAGCTATTGTTGCATGAACCTGCATATGTTGACTTCACAACTGATATTAAACATGTGTTTATAAGATAGAGTTCTGGTTCCACTGGGGATTGAACACAGGACCTTCTGCGTGTAAAGCAGACGTGATGACGACTACACTATGGAACCTCTTTGAAGAGAAAACCTCCAAACGAACATTAAGATATTAATATAGAATTTGATTAATATTCATAATACATGCAGCTATTGTTGCATGAACCTGCATATGTTGACTTCACAACTGATATTAAACATGTGTTTATAAGAGATAGTTCTGGTTCCACTGGGGATTGAACCCAGGACCTTCTGCGTGTAAAGCAGACGTGATGACGACTACACTATGGAACCTCTTTGAAGAGAAAACCTCCGAACGAACATTAAGATATTAATATAGAATTTGATTAATATTCATAACACATGCAGCTATTGTTGCATAAACCTGCATATGTTGACTTCACAACTGATATTAAACATGTGTTTATAAGATAGAGTTCTGGTTCCACTGGGGATTGAACCCAGGTCCTTCTGCGAGTAAAGCAGACCTGATGACGACTACACTATGGAACCTCTTTGAAGAGATAACCTCCAAAGGACCATTAAGATATTTTCATAGAATTTGATTAATAATCATAAAACATGCAGCCATTGTTGCATAAACCTGCATATGTTGACTTCACAACTCATATTAAACACGTGTTTATAAGAGATAGTTCTGGTTCCACTGGGGATTGAACCCAGGACCTTCTGCGTGTAAAGCAGACGTGATGACGACTACACTATGGAACCTCGTTGAAGAGGAAAACCTCCAAACGACCATGAAGATATTTATATAGAATTTAAACAATATTCATAAAATATGCAACCATTGTTGCATAAACCTGCATATGTTGACTTCACAACTGATATTAAACACGTGTTTATAAGAGATAGTTCTGGTTCCACTGGGGATTGAACCCAGGACCTTCTGCGTGTAAAGCAGACGTGATGACGACTACTCTATGGAACCTCTTTGAAGACAAAACCTCCAAACGACCATGAAGATATTTATATAGAATTTAAACAATATTCATAAAACATGCAACCATTGTTGCATAAACCTGCATATGTTGACTTCACAACTGATATTAAACATGTGTTTATAAGATAGAGTTCTGGTTCCACTGGGGATTGAACCCAGGACCTTCTGCGTGTAAAGCAGACCTGATGACGACTACACTATGGAACCTTTATGAAGAGAAAACCTCCAAAGGACCATTAAGATATTTTCATAGAATTTGATTAATATTCATAAAACATGCAGCCATTGTTGCATAAACCTGCATATGTTGACTACACAACTCATATTAAACACGTGTTTATAAGAGATAGTTCTGGTTCCACTGGGGATAGAACCCAGGACCTTCTGCGTGTAAAGCAGACGTGATGACGACTACACTATGGAACCTCTTTGGAGACAAAACCTCCAAACGACCATTAAGATATTTATATAGAATTTGATTAATATTCATGAAACATGCAACCATTGTTGCATAAACCTGCATTTGTTGACTTCACAACTGATATTAAACATGTGTTTATAAGATAGAGTTCTGGTTTCACTGGGGATTGAACCCAGGACCTTCTGCGTGTAAAGCAGACGTGATGACGACTACACTATGGAACCTCTTTGAAGACAAAACCTCCAAACGAACATTAAGATATTATATAGAATTTGATTAATATTCATAGAACATGCAGCTATTGTTGCATGAACCTGCATATGTTGACTTCACAACTGATATTAAACATGTGTTTATAAGATAGAGTTCTGGTTCCACTGGGGATTGAACCCAGGACCTTCTGCGTGTAAAGCAGACGTGATGACGACTACACTATGGAACCTCTTTGAAGAGAAAACCTCCAAACGAACATTAAGATATTAATATAGAATTTGATTAATATTCATAAAACATGCAGCTATTGTTGCATGAACCTGCATATGTTGACTTCACAACTGATATTAAACATGTGTTTATAAGAGATAGTTCTGGTTCCACTGGGGATTGAACCCAGGACCTTCTGCGTGTAAAGCAGACGTGATGACGACTACACTATGGAACCTCTTTGAAGACAAAACCTCCAAACGAACATTAAGATATTAATATAGAATTTGATTAATATTCATAGAACATGCAGCTATTGTTGCATGAACCTGTATATGTTGACTTCACAACTGATATTAAACATGTGTTTATAAGATAGAGTTCTGGTTCCACTGGGGATTGAACCCAGGACCTTCTGCGTGTAAAGCAGACGTGATGACGACTACACTATGGAACCTCTTTGAAGAGAAAACCTCCAAACGAACATTAAGATATTAATATAGAATTTGATTAATATTCATAAAACATGCAGCTATTGTTGCATGAACCTGCATATGTTGACTTCACAACTGATATTAAACATGTGTTTATAAGAGATAGTTCTGGTTCCACTGGGGATTGAACCCAGGACCTTCTGCGTGTAAAGCAGACGTGATGACGACTACACTATGGAACCTCTTTGAAGAGATAACCTCCAAAGGACCATTAAGATATTTTCATAGAATTTGATTAATAATCATAAAACAAGCAGCCATTGTTGCATAAACCTGCATATGTTGACTTCACAACTCATATTAAACACGTGTTTATAAGAGATAGTTCTGGTTCCACTGGGGATTGAACCCAGGACCTTCTGCGTGTAAAGCAGACGTGATGACGACTACACTATGGAACCTCTTTGAACAGAAAACCTCCAAAGGACAATTAAGATATTTTCATAGAATTTGATTAATATTCATAAACCATGCAACGATTGTTGCATAAACCTGCATATGTTGACTTCACAACTGATATTAAACACGAGTTTATAAGAGATAGTTCTGGTTCCACTGGGGATTGAACCCAGGACCTTCTGCGTGTAAAGCAGACATGATGACGACTACACTATGGAACCTCTTTGAAGAGAAAACCTCCAAACGAACATTAAGATATTAATATAGAATTTGATTAATATTCATAAAACATGCAGCTATTGTTGCATAAACCTGCATATGTTGACTTCACAACTGATATTAAACACGAGTTTATAAGAGATAGTTCTGGTTCCACTGGGGATTGAACCCAGGACCTTCTGCGTGTAAAGCAGACGTGATGACGACTACACTATGGAACCTCTTTGAAGACAAAACCTCCAAACGACCATGAAGATATTTATATAGAATTTAAACAATATTCATAAAACATGCAACCATTGTTGCATAAACCTGCATTTGTTGACTTCACAACTGATACTAAACATGTGTTTATAAGATATAGTTCTGGTTCCACTGGGGATTGAACCCAGGACCTTCTGCGTGTAAAGCAGACGTGATGACGACTACACTATGGAACCTCTTTGGAGACAAAACCTCCAAACGACCATGAAGATATTTATATAGAATTTGATTAATATTCATGAAACATGCAACCATTGTTGCATAAACCTGCATATGTTGACTTCACAACTGATATTAAACATGTGTTTATAAGATAGAGTTCTGGTTCCACTGGGGATTGAACCCAGGACCTTCTGCGTGTAAAGCAGACCTGATGACGACTACACTATGGAACCTCTATGAAGAGAAAACCTCCAAAGGACCATTAAGATATTTTCATAGAATTTGATTAATATTCATAAAACATGCAACCATTGTTGCATAAACCTGCATTTGTTGACTTCACAACTGATATTAAACATGTGTTTATAAGAGATAGTTCTGGTTCCACTGGGGATAGAACCCAGGACCTTCTGCGTGTAAAGCAGACGTGATGACGACTACACTATGGAACCTCTTTGAAGACAAAACCTCCAAACGAACATTAAGATATTAATATAGAATTTGATTAATATTCATAGAACATGCAGCTATTGTTGCATGAACCTGCATATGTTGACTTCACAACTGATATTAAACATGTGTTTATAAGAGATAGTTCTGGTTCCACTGGGGATTGAACCCAGGACCTTCTGCGTGTAAAGCAGACGTGATGACGACTACACTATGGAACCTCTTTGAAGAGAAAACCTCCAAACGAACATAAAGTATTAATATAGAATTTGATTAATATTCATAAAACATGCAGCTATTGTTGCATAAACCTGCATATGTTGACTTCACAACTGATATTAAACATGTGTTTATAAGATAGAGTTCTGGTTCCACTGGGGATTGAACCCAGGTCCTTCTGCGAGTAAAGCAGACCTGATGACGACTACACTATGGAACCTCTTTGAAGAGATAACCTCCAAAGGACCATTAAGATATTTTCATAGAATTTGATTAATAATCATAAAACATGCAACCATTGTTGCATAAACCTGCATATGTTGACTTCACAACTGATATTAAACATGTGTTTATAAGATAGAGTTCTGGTTCCACTGGGGATTGAACCCAGGACCTTCTGCGTGTAAAGCAGACCTGATGACGACTACACTATGGAACCTCTATGAAGAGAAAACCTCCAAAGGACCATTAAGATATTTTCATAGAATTTGATTAATATTCATAAAACATGCAGCCATTGTTGCATAAACCTGCATATGTTGACTTCACAACTCATATTAAACACGTGTTTATAAGAGATAGTTCTGGTTCCACTGGGGATAGAACCCAGGACCTTCTGCGTGTAAAGCAGACGTGATGACGACTACACTATGGAACCTCTTTGGAGACAAAACCTCCAAACGACCATTAAGATATTTATATAGAATTTGATTAATATTCATGAAACATGCAACCATTGTTGCATAAACCTGCATTTGTTGACTTCACAACTGATATTAAACATGTGTTTATAAGATAGAGTTCTGGTTCCACTGGGGATTGAACACAGGACCTTCTGCGTGTAAAGCAGACGTGATGACGACTACACTATGGAACCTCTTTGAAGACAAAACCTCCAAACGAACATTAAGATATTAATATAGAATTTGATTAATATTCATAGAACATGCAGCTATTGTTGCATGAACCTGCATATGTTGACTTCACAACTGATATTAAACATGTGTTTATAAGATAGAGTTCTGGTTCCACTGGGGATTGAACCCAGGACCTTCTGCGTGTAAAGCAGACGTGATGACGACTACACTATGGAACCTCTTTGAAGAGAAAACCTCCAAACGAACATTAAGATATTAATATAGAATTTGATTAATATTCATAAAACATGCAGCTATTGTTGCATGAACCTGCATATGTTGACTTCACAACTGATATTAAACATGTGTTTATAAGAGATAGTTCTGGTTCCACTGGGGATTGAACCCAGGACCTTCTGCGTGTAAAGCAGACGTGATGACGACTACACTATGGAACCTCTTTGAAGAAAAAACCTCCAAACGAACATTAAGATATTAATATAGAATTTGATTACTATTCATAAAACATGCAGCTATTGTTGCATAAACCTGCATATGTTGACTTCACAACTGATATTAAACATGTGTTTATAAGATAGAGTTCTGGTTCCACTGGGGATTGAACCCAGGTCCTTCTGCGTGTAAAGCAGACCTGATGACGACTACACTATGGAACCTCTTTGAAGAGATAAACTCCAAAGGACCATTAAGATATTTTCATAGAATTTGATTAATAATCATAAAACATGCAGCCATTGTTGCATAAACCTGCATATGTTGACTTCACAACTCATATTAAACACGTGTTTATAAGAGATAGTTCTGGTTCCACTGGGGATTGAACCCAGGACCTTCTGCGTGTAAAGCAGACGTGATGACGACTACACTATGGAACCTCGTTGAAGAGGAAAACCTCCAAACGACCATGAAGATATTTATATAGAATTTAAACAATATTCATAAAATATGCAACCATTGTTGCATAAACCTGCATATGTTGACTTCACAACTGATATTAAACACGTGTTTATAAGAGATAGTTCTGGTTCCACTGGGGATTAAACCCAGGACCTTCTGCGTGTAAAGCAGACGTGATGACGACTACACTATGGAACCTCTTTGAAGACAAAACCTCCAAACGACCATGAAGATATTTATATAGAATTTGATTAATATTCATAAAACATGCAGCTATTGTTGCATGAACCTGCATATGTTGACTTCACAACTCATATTAAACACGTGTTTATAAGAGATAGTTCTGGTTCCACTGGGGATTGAACCCAGGACCTTCTGCGTGTAAAGCAGACGTGATGACGACTACACTATGGAACCTCTTTGAAGAGAAAACCTCCAAACGAACATTAAGATATTTATATAGAATTTGATTAATATTCATGAAACATGCAACCATTGTTGCATAAACCTGCATTTGTTGACTTCACAACTGATATTAAACATGTGTTTATAAGATAGAGTTCTGGTTCCACTGGGGATTGAACCCAGGACCTTCTGCGTGTAAAGCAGACGTGATGACGACTACACTATGGAACCTCTTTGAAGACAAAACCTCCAAACGAACATTAAGATATTAATATAGAATTTGATTAATATTCATAGAACATGCAACTATTGTTGCATGAACCTGCATATGTTGACTTCACAACTGATATTAAACATGTGTTTATAAGATAGAGTTCTGGTTCCACTGGGGATTGAACCCAGGACCTTCTGCGTGTAAAGCAGACGTGATGACGACTACACTATGGAACCTCTTTGAAGAGAAAACCTCCAAACGAACATTAAGATATTAATATAGAATTTGATTAATATTCATAAAACATGCAGCTATTGTTGCATGAACCTGCATATGTTGACTTCACAACTGATATTAAACATGTGTTTATAAGAGATAGTTCTGGTTCCACTGGGGATTGAACCCAGGACCTTCTGCGTGTAAAGCAGACGTGATGACGACTACACTATGGAACCTCTTTGAAGACAAAACCTCCAAACGAACATTAAGATATTAATATAGAATTTGATTAATATTCATAGAATATGCAGCTATTGTTGCATGAACCTGTATATGTTGACTTCACAACTGATATTAAACATGTGTTTGTAAGATAGAGTTCTGGTTCCACTGGGGATTGAACCCAGGACCTTCTGCGTGTAAAGCAGACTTGATGACGACTACACTATGGAAACTCTTTGAAGAGAAAACCTCCAAACGAACATTAAGATATTAATATAGAATTTGATTAATATTCATAAAACATGCAGCTATTGTTGCATGAACCTGCATATGTTGACTTCACAACTGATATTAAACATGTGTTTATAAGAGATAGTTCTGGTTCCACTGGGGATTGAACCCAGGACCTTCTGCGTGTAAAGCAGACGTGATGACGACTACACTATGGAACCTCTTTGAAGAGATAACCTCCAAAGGACCATTAAGATATTTTCATAGAATTTGATTAATAATCATAAAACATGCAGCCATTGTTGCATAAACCTGCATATGTTGACTTCACAACTCATATTAAACACGTGTTTATAAGAGATAGTTCTGGTTCCACTGGGGATTGAACCCAGGACCTTCTGCGTGTAAAGCAGACGTGATGACGACTACACTATGGAACCTCTTTGAACAGAAAACCTCCAAATGACAATTAAGATATTTTCATAGAATTTGATTAATATTCATAAAACATGCAACGATTGTTGCATAAACCTGCATATGTTGACTTCACAACTGATTTTAAACACAAGTTTATAAGAGATAGTTCTGGTTCCACTGGGGATTGAACCCAGGACCTTCTGCGTGTAAAGCAGACGTGATGACGACTACACTATGGAACCTCTTTGAAGACAAAACCTCCAAACGACCATGAAGATATTTATATAGAATTTAAACAATATTCATAAAACATTCAACCATTGTTGCATAAACCTGCATATGTTGACTTCACAACTCATATTAAACACGTGTTTATAAGAGATAGTTCTGGTTCCACTGGGGATTGAACCCAGGACCTTCTGCGTGTAAAGCAGACTTGATGACGACTACACTATGGAACCTCTTTGAAGAGATAACCTCCAAAGGACCATTAAGATATTTTCATAGAATTTGATTAATAATCATAAAACATGCAGCCATTGTTGCATAAACCTGCATATGTTGACTTCACAACTCATATTAAACACGTGTTTATAAGAGATAGTTCTGGTTCCACTGGGGATTGAACCCAGGACCTTCTGCGTGTAAAGCAGACGTGATGACGACTACACTATGGAACCTCTTTGAACAGAAAACCTCCAAAGGACAATTAAGATATTTTCATAGAATTTGATTAATATTCATAAAACATGCAACGATTGTTGCATAAACCTGCATATGTTGACTTCACAACTGATATTAAACACGAGTTTATAAGAGATAGTTCTGGTTCCACTGGGGATTGAACCCAGGACCTTCTGCGTGTAAAGCAGACGTGATGACGACTACACTATGGAACCTCTTTGAAGACAAAACCTCCAAACGACCATTAAGATATTTATATAGAATTTGATTAATTTTCATGAAACATGGAACCATTGTTGCATAAACCTGCATTTGTTGACTTCACAACTGATATTAAACACGTGTTTATAAGATAGAGTTCTGTTTCCACTGGGGATTGAACCCAGGACCTTCTGCGTGTAAAGCAGACGTGATGACTACTACACTATGGAACCTCTTTGAAGAGAAAACCTCCAAAGGACCATAAAGATATTTATATAGAATTTGATTAATATTCATAAAACATGCAGCTATTGTTGCATGAACCTGCATATGTTGACTTCACAACTGATATTAAACATGTGTTTATAAGATAGAGTTCTGGTTCCACTGGGGATTGAACCCAGGACCTTCTGCGTGTAAAGCAGACGTGATGACGACTACACTATGGAACCTCTTTGAAGAGAAAACCTCCAAACGAACATTAAGATATTAATATAGAATTTGATTAATATTCATAAAACATGCAGCTAATGTTGCATGAACCTGCATATGTTGACTTCACAACTGATATTAAACATGTGTTTATAAGAGATAGTTCTGGTTCCACTGGGGATTGAACCCAGGACCTTCTGCGTGTAAAGCAGACGTGATGACGACTACACTATGGAACCTCTTTGAACAGAAAACCTCCAAAGGACAATTAAGATATTTTCATAGAATTTGATTAATATTCATAAAACATGCAACGATTGTTGCATAAACCTGCATATGTTGACTTCACAACTGATTTTAAACACAAGTTTATAAGAGATAGTTCTGGTTCCACTGGGGATTGAACCCAGGACCTTCTGCGTGTAAAGCAGACGTGATGACGACTACACTATGGAACCTCTTTGAAGACAAAACCTCCAAACGACCATGAAGATATTTATATAGAATTTAAACAATATTCATAAAACATTCAACCATTGTTGCATAAACCTGCATATGTTGACTTCACAACTCATATTAAACACGTGTTTATAAGAGATAGTTCTGGTTCCACTGGGGATTGAACCCAGGACCTTCTGCGTGTAAAGCAGACTTGATGACGACTACACTATGGAACCTCTTTGAAGAGATAACTTCCAAAGGACCATTAAGATATTTTCATAGAATTTGATTAATAATCATAAAACATGCAGCCATTGTTGCATAAACCTGCATATGTTGACTTCACAACTCATATTAAACACGTGTTTATAAGAGATAGTTCTGGTTCCACTGGGGATTGAACCCAGGACCTTCTGCGTGTAAAGCAGACGTGATGACGACTACACTATGGAACCTCTTTGAACAGAAAACCTCCAAAGGACAATTAAGATATTTTCATAGAATTTGATTAATATTCATAAAACATGCAACGATTGTTGCATAAACCTGCATATGTTGACTTCACAACTGATATTAAACACGAGTTTATAAGAGATAGTTCTGGTTCCACTGGGGATTGAACCCAGGACCTTCTGCGTGTAAAGCAGACGTGATGACGACTACACTATGGAACCTCTTTGAAGACAAAACCTCCAAACGACCATTAAGATATTTATATAGAATTTGATTAATTTTCATGAAACATGGAACCATTGTTGCATAAACCTGCATTTGTTGACTTCACAACTGATATTAAACACGTGTTTATAAGATAGAGTTCTGTTTCCACTGGGGATTGAACCCAGGACCTTCTGCGTGTAAAGCAGACGTGATGACTACTACACTATGGAACCTCTTTGAAGAGAAAACCTCCAAAGGACCATAAAGATATTTATATAGAATTTGATTAATATTCATAAAACATGCAGCTATTGTTGCATGAACCTGCATATGTTGACTTCACAACTGATATTAAACATGTGTTTATAAGATAGAGTTCTGGTTCCACTGGGGATTGAACCCAGGACCTTCTGCGTGTAAAGCAGACGTGATGACGACTACACTATGGAACCTCTTTGAAGAGAAAACCTCCAAACGAACATTAAGATATTAATATAGAATTTGATTAATATTCATAAAACATGCAGCTATTGTTGCATGAACCTGCATATGTTGACTTCACAACTGATATTAAACATGTGTTTATAAGAGATAGTTCTGGTTCCACTGGGGATTGAACCCAGGACCTTCTGCGTGTAAAGCAGACGTGATGACGACTACACTATGGAACCTCTTTGAACAGAAAACCTCCAAATGACAATTAAGATATTTTCATAGAATTTGATTAATATTCATAAAACATGCAACGATTGTTGCATAAACCTGCATATGTTGACTTCACAACTGATATTAAACACGAGTTTATAAGAGATAGTTCTGGTTCCACTGGGGATTGAACCCAGGACCTTCTGCGTGTAAAGCAGACTTGATGACGACTACACTATGGAACCTCTTTGAAGAGATAACCTCCAAAGGACCATTAAGATATTTTCATAGAATTTGATTAATAATCATAAAACATGCAGCCATTGTTGCATAAACCTGCATATGTTGACTTCACAACTCATATTAAACACGTGTTTATAAGAGATAGTTCTGGTTCCACTGGGGATTGAACCCAGGACCTTCTGCGTGTAAAGCAGACGTGATGACGACTACACTATAGAACCTCTTTAAACATAAAACCTCCAAAGGACAATTAAGATATTTTCATAGAATTTGATTAATATTCATAAAACATGCAACGATTGTTGCATAAACCTGCATATGTTGACTTCACAACTGATATTAAACACGAGTTTATAAGAGATAGTTCTGGTTCCACTGGGGATTGAACCCAGGACCTTCTGCGTGTAAAGCAGACGTGATGACGACTACACTATGGAACCTCTTTGAAGACAAAACCTCCAAACGACCATTAAGATATTTATATAGAATTTGATTAATTTTCATGAAACATGCAACCATTGTTGCATAAACCTGCATTTGTTGACTTCACAACTGATATTAAACACGTGTTTATAAGATAGAGTTCTGTTTCCACTGGGGATTGAACCCAGGACCTTCTGCGTGTAAAGCAGACGTGATGATTACTACACTATGGAACCTCTTTGAAGAGAAAACCTCCAAAGGACCATAAAGATATTTATATAGAATTTGATTAATATTCATAAAACATGCAGCTATTGTTGCATGAACCTGCATATGTTGACTTCACAACTGATATTAAACATGTGTTTATAAGATAGAGTTCTGGTTCCACTGGGGATTGAACCCAGGACCTTCTGCGTGTAAAGCAGACGTGATGACGACTACACTATGGAACCTCTTTGAAGAGAAAACCTCCAAACGAACATTAAGATATTAATATAGAATTTGATTAATATTCATAAAACATGCAGCTATTGTTGCATGAACCTGCATATGTTGACTTCACAACTGATATTAAACATGTGTTTATAAGAGATAGTTCTGGTTCCACTGGGGATTGAACCCAGGACCTTCTGCGTGTAAAGCAGACGTGATGACGACTACACTATGGAACCTCTTTGAAGAGATAACCTCCAAAGGACCATTAAGATATTTTCATAGAATTTGATTAATAATCATAAAACATGCAGCCATTGTTGCATAAACCTGCATATGTTGACTTCACAACTCATATTAAACACGTGTTTATAAGAGATAGTTCTGGTTCCACTGGGGATTGAACCCAGGACCTTCTGCGTGTAAAGCAGACGTGATGACGACTACACTATGGAACCTCTTTGAACAGAAAACCTCCAAAGGACAATTAAGATATTTTCATAGAATTTGATTAATATTCATAAAACATGCAACGATTGTTGCATAAACCTGCATATGTTGACTTCACAACTGATATTAAACACGAGTTTATAAGAGATAGTTCTGGTTCCACTGGGGATTGAACCCAGGACCTTCTGCGTGTAAAGCAGACGTGATGACGACTACACTATGGAACCTCTTTGAAGACAAAACCTCCAAACGACCATGAAGATATTTATATAGAATTTGATTAATATTCATAAAACATGCAGCTATTGTTGCATGAACCTGCATATGTTGACTTCACAACTGATATTAAACATGTGTTTATAAGATAGAGTTCTGGTTCCACTGGGGATTGAACCCAGGACCTTCTGCGTGTAAAGCAGACGTGATGACGACTACACTATGGAACCTCTTTGAAGAGAAAACCTCCAAACGAACATTAAGATATTAATATAGAATTTGATTAATATTCATAAAACATGCAGCTATTGTTGCATGAACCTGCATATGTTGACTTCACAACTGATATTAAACATGTGTTTATAAGAGATAGTTCTGGTTCCACTGGGGATTGAACCCAGGACCTTCTGCGTGTAAAGCAGACGTGATGACGACTACACTATGGAACCTCTTTGAAGAGATAACCTCCAAAGGACCATTAAGATATTTTCATAGAATTTGATTAATAATCATAAAACATGCAGCCATTGTTGCATAAACCTGCATATGTTGACTTCACAACTCATATTAAACACGTGTTTATAAGAGATAGTTCTGGTTCCACTGGGGATTGAACCCAGGACCTTCTGCGTGTAAAGCAGACGTGATGACGACTACACTATGGAACCTCTTTGAACAGAAAACCTCCAAAGGACAATTAAGATATTTTCATAGAATTTGATTAATATTCATAAAACATGCAACGATTGTTGCATAAACCTGCATATGTTGACTTCACAACTGATATTAAACACGAGTTTATAAGAGATAGTTCTGGTTCCACTGGGGATTGAACCCAGGACCTTCTGCGTGTAAAGCAGACGTGATGACGACTACACTATGGAACCTCTTTGAAGACAAAACCTCCAAACGACCATGAAGATATTTATATAGAATTTAAACAATATTCATAAAACATTCAACCATTGTTGCATAAACCTGCATATGTTGACTTCACAACTCATATTAAACACGTGTTTATAAGAGATAGTTCTGGTTCCACTGGGGATTGAACCCAGGACCTTCTGCGTGTAAAGCAGACGTGATGACGACTACACTATGGAACCTCTTTGAACAGAAAACCTCCAAAGGACAATTAAGATATTTTCATAGAATTTGATTAATATTCATAAAACATGCAACGATTGTTGCATAAACCTGCATATGTTGACTTCACAACTGATATTAAACACGAGTTTATAAGAGATAGTTCTGGTTCCACTGGGGATTGAACCCAGGACCTTCTGCGTGTAAAGCAGACGTGATGACGACTACACTATGGAACCTCTTTGAAGACAAAACCTCCAAACGACCATGAAGATATTTATATAGAATTTAAACAATATTCATAAAACATTCAACCATTGTTGCATAAACCTGCATATGTTGACTTCACAACTCATATTAAACACGTGTTTATAAGAGATAGTTCTGGTTCCACTGGGGATTGAACCCAGGACCTTCTGCGTGTAAAGCAGACGTGATGACGACTACACTATGGAACCTCTTTGAAGAGAAAACCTCCAAACGAACATTAAGATATTAATATAGAATTTGATTAATATTCATAATACATGCAGCTATTGTTGCATGAACCTGCATATGTTGACTTCACAACTGATATTAAACATGTGTTTATAAGAGATAGTTCTGGTTCCACTGGGGATTGAACCCAGGACCTTCTGCGTGTAAAGCAGACGTGATGACGACTACACTATGGAACCTCTTTGAAGAGAAAACCTCCAAACGAACATTAAGATATTAATATAGAATTTGATTAATATTCATAAAACATGCAGCTATTGTTGCATAAACCTGCATATGTTGACTTCACAACTGATATTAAACATGTGTTTATAAGATAGAGTTCTGGTTCCACTGGGGATTGAACCCAGGACCTTCTGCGTGTAAAGCAGACCTGATGACGACTACACTATGGAACCTCTATGAAGAGAAAACCTCCAAAGGACCATTAAGATATTTTCATAGAATTTGATTAATATTCATAAATCATGCAGCCATTGTTGCATAAACCTGCATATGTTGACTTCACAACTCATATTAAAAACGTGTTTATAAGAGATAGTTCTGGTTCCACTGGGGATAGAACCCAGGACCTTCTGCGTGTAAAGCAGACGTGATGACGACTACACTATGGAACCTCTTTGGAGACAAAACCTCCAAACGACCATTAAGATATTTATATAGAATTTGATTAATATTCATGAAACATGCAACCATTGTTGCATAAACCTGCATTTGTTGACTTCACAACTGATATTAAACATGTGTTTATAAGATAGAGTTCTGGTTCCACTGGGGATTGAACCCAGGACCTTCTGCGTGTAAAGCAGACGTGATGACGACTACACTATGGAACCTCTTTGAAGACAAAACCTCCAAACGAACATTAAGATATTAATATAGAATTTGATTAATATTCATAGAACATGCAGCTATTGTTGCATGAACCTGCATATGTTGACTTCACAACTGATATTAAACATGTGTTTATAAGAGATAGTTCTGGTTCCACTGGGGATTGAACCCAGGACCTTCTGCGTGTAAAGCAGACGTGATGACGACTACACTATGGAACCTCTTTGAAGAGAAAACCTCCAAACGAACATTAAGATATTAATATAGAATTTGATTAATAATCATAAAACATGCAGCCATTGTTGCATAAACCTGCATATGTTGACTTCACAACTCATATTAAACACGTGTTTATAAGAGATAGTTCTGGTTCCACTGGGGATTGAACCCAGGACCTTCTGCGTGTAAAGCAGACGTGATGACGACTACACTATGGAACCTCTTTGAAGAGATAACCTCCAAAGGACCATTAAGATATTTTCATAGAATTTGATTAATAATCATAAAACATGCAGCCATTGTTGCATAAACCTGCATATGTTGACTTCACAACTCATATTAAACACGTGTTTATAAGAGATAGTTCTGGTTCCACTGGGGATTGAACCCAGGACCTTCTGCGTGTAAAGCAGACGTGATGACGACTACACTATGGAACCTCTTTGAACAGAAAACCTCCAAATGACAATTAAGATATTTTCATAGAATTTGATTAATATTCATAAAACATGCAACGATTGTTGCATAAACCTGCATATGTTGACTTCACAACTGATTTTAAACACAAGTTTATAAGAGATAGTTCTGGTTCCACTGGGGATTGAACCCAGGACCTTCTGCGTGTAAAGCAGACGTGATGACGACTACACTATGGAACCTCTTTGAAGACAAAACCTCCAAACGACCATGAAGATATTTATATAGAATTTAAACAATATTCATAAAACATTCAACCATTGTTGCATAAACCTGCATATGTTGACTTCACAACTCATATTAAACACGTGTTTATAAGAGATAGTTCTGGTTCCACTGGGGATTGAACCCAGGACCTTCTGCGTGTAAAGCAGACTTGATGACGACTACACTATGGAACCTCTTTGAAGAGATAACCTCCAAAGGACCATTAAGATATTTTCATAGAATTTGATTAATAATCATAAAACATGCAGCCATTGTTGCATAAACCTATATATGTTGACTTCACAACTCATATTAAACACGTGTTTATAAGAGATAGTTCTGGTTCCACTGGGGATTGAACCCAGGACCTTCTGCGTGTAAAGCAGACGTGATGACGACTACACTATGGAACCTCTTTGAACAGAAAACCTCCAAAGGACAATTAAGATATTTTCATAGAATTTGATTAATATTCATAAAACATGCAACGATTGTTGCATAAACCTGCATATGTTGACTTCACAACTGATATTAAACACGAGTTTATAAGAGATAGTTCTGGTTCCACTGGGGATTGAACCCAGGACCTTCTGCGTGTAAAGCAGACGTGATGACGACTACACTATGGAACCTCTTTGAAGACAAAACCTCCAAACGACCATTAAGATATTTATATAGAATTTGATTAATTTTCATGAAACATGCAACCATTGTTGCATAAACCTGCATTTGTTGACTTCACAACTGATATTAAACACGTGTTTATAAGATAGAGTTCTGTTTCCACTGGGGATTGAACCCAGGACCTTCTGCGTGTAAAGCAGACGTGATGACTACTACACTATGGAACCTCTTTGAAGAGAAAACCTCCAAAGGACCATAAAGATATTTATATAGAATTTGATTAATATTCATAAAACATGCAGCTATTGTTGCATGAACCTGCATATGTTGACTTCACAACTGATATTAAACATGTGTTTATAAGATAGAGTTCTGGTTCCACTGGGGATTGAACCCAGGACCTTCTGCGTGTAACGCAGACGTGATGACGACTACACTATGGAACCTCTTTGAAGAGAAAACCTCCAAACGAACATTAAGATATTAATATAGAATTTGATTAATATTCATAAAACATGCAGCTATTGTTGCATGAACCTGCATATGTTGACTTCACAACTGATATTAAACATGTGTTTATAAGAGATAGTTCTGGTTCCATTGGGGATTGAACCCAGGACCTTCTGCGTGTAAAGCAGACGTGATGACGACTACACTATGGAACCTCTTTGAAGAGATAACCTCCAAAGGACCATTAAGATATTTTCATAGAATTTGATTAATAATCATAAAACATGCAGCCATTGTTGCATAAACCTGCATATGTTGACTTCACAACTCATATTAAACACGTGTTTATAAGAGATAGTTCTGGTTCCACTGGGGATTGAACCCAGGACCTTCTGCGTGTAAAGCAGACGTGATGACGACTACACTATGGAACCTCTTTGAACAGAAAACCTCCAAAGGACAATTAAGATATTTTCATAGAATTTGATTAATATTCATAAAACATGCAACGATTGTTGCATAAACCTGCATATGTTGACTTCACAACTGATATTAAACACGAGTTTATAAGAGATAGTTCTGGTTCCACTGGGGATTGAACCCAGGACCTTCTGCGTGTAAAGCAGACGTGATGACGACTACACTATGGAACCTCTTTGAAGAGATAACCTCCAAAGGACCATTAAGATATTTTCATAGAATTTGATTAATAATCATAAAACATGCAGCCATTGTTGCATAAACCTGCATATGTTGACTTCACAACTCATATTAAACACGTGTTTATAAGAGATAGTTCTGGTTCCACTGGGGATTGAACCCAGGACCTTCTGCGTGTAAAGCAGACGTGATGACGACTACACTATGGAACCTCTTTGAAGAGATAACCTCCAAAGGACCATTAAGATATTTTCATAGAATTTGATTAATAATCATAAAACATGCAGCCATTGTTGCATAAAACTGCATATGTTGACTTCACAACTCATATTAAACACGTGTTTATAAGAGATAGTTCTGGTTCCACTGGGGATTGAACCCAGGACCTTCTGCGTGTAAAGCAGACGTGATGACGACTACACTATGGAACCTCTTTGAACAGAAAACCTCCAAATGACAATTAAGTTATTTTCATAGAATTTGATTAATATTCATAAAACATGCAACGATTGTTGCATAAACCTGCATATGTTGACTTCACAACTGATTTTAAACACGAGTTTATAAGAGATAGTTCTGGTTCCACTGGGGATTGAACCCAGGACCTTCTGCGTGTAAAGCAGACGTGATGACGACTACACTATGGAACCTCTTTGAAGACAAAACCTCCAAACGACCATGAAGATATTTATATAGAATTTAAACAATATTCATAAAACATTCAACCATTGTTGCATAAACCTGCATATGTTGACTTCACAACTCATATTAAACATGTGTTTATAAGAGATAGTTCTGTTTCCACTGGGGATTGAACCCAGGACCTTCTGCGTGTAAAGCAGACTTGATGACGACTACACTATGGAACCTCTTTGAAGAGATAACCTCCAAAGGACCATTAAGATATTTTCATAGAATTTGATTAATAATCATAAAACATGCAGCCATTGTTGCATAAACCTGCATATGTTGACTTCACAACTCATATTAAACACGTGTTTATAAGAGATAGTTCTGGTTCCACTGGGGATTGAACCCAGGACCTTCTGCGTGTAAAGCAGACGTGATGACGACTACACTATGGAACCTCTTTGAACAGAAAACCTCCAAATGACAATTAAGTTATTTTCATAGAATTTGATTAATATTCATAAAACATGCAACGATTGTTGCATAAACCTGCATATGTTGACTTCACAACTGATTTTAAACACGAGTTTATAAGAGATAGTTCTGGTTCCACTGGGGATTGAACCCAGGACCTTCTGCGTGTAAAGCAGACGTGATGACGACTACACTATGGAACCTCTTTGAAGACAAAACCTCCAAACGACCATGAAGATATTTATATAGAATTTAAACAATATTCATAAAACATTCAACCATTGTTGCATAAACCTGCATATGTTGACTTCACAACTCATATTAAACATGTGTTTATAAGAGATAGTTCTGTTTCCACTGGGGATTGAACCCAGGACCTTCTGCGTGTAAAGCAGACTTGATGACGACTACACTATGGAACCTCTTTGAACAGAAAACCTCCAAAGGACAATTAAGATATTTTCATAGAATTTGATTAATATTCATAAAACATGCAACGATTGTTGCATAAACCTGCATATGTTGACTTCACAACTGATATTAAACACGAGTTTATAAGAGATAGTTCTGGTTCCACTGGGGATTGAACCCAGGACCTTCTGCGTGTAAAGCAGACGTGATGACGACTACACTATGGAACCTCTTTGAAGACAAAACCTCCAAACGACCATGAAGATATTTATATAGAATTTAAACAATATTCATAAAACATTCAACCATTGTTGCATAAACCTGCATTTGTTGACTTCACAACTGATATTAAACACGTGTTTATAAGATAGAGTTCTGGTTCCACTGGGGATTGAACCCAGGACCTTCTGCGTGTAAAGCAGACGTGATGAAGACTACACTATGGAACCTCTTTGAAGAGAAAACCTCCAAATGACAAATAAGATATTTTCATAGAATTTGATTAATATTCATAAAACATGCAACGATTGTTGCATAAACTTGCATATGTTGACTTCACAACTGATATTAAACACTTGTTTATAAGAGATAGTTCTGGTTCTACTGGGGATTGAACCCAGGACCTTCTGCGTGTTAAGCAGACGTGATGACGACTACACTATGGAACCTCTTTGGAGACAAAACCTCCAAACGACCATTAAGATATTTATATAGAATTTGATTAATATTCATGAAACATGCAACCATTGTTGCATAAACCTGCATTTGTTGACTTCACAACTGATATTAAACACGTGTTTATAAGAGATAGTTCTGGTTCCACTGGGGATTGAACCCAGGACCTTCTGCGTGTAAAGCAGACGTGATGACTACTACACTATGGAACCTCTTTGAAGAGAAAACCTCCAAAGGACCATAAAGATATTTATATAGAATTTGATTAATATTCATAAAACATGCAGCTATTGTTGCATGAATCTGCATATTTTGACTTCACAACTGATATTAAACATGTGTTTATACGAGATAGTTCTGGTTCCACTGGGGATTGAACCCAGGACCTTCTGCGTGTAAAGCAGACATGATGACGACTACACTATGGAACCTCGTTGAAGAGGAAAACCTCCAAACGACCATCAAGATATTTATATAGAATTTTATCAATATTCATTAAACATGCAACTATTGTTGCATGAACCTGCATATGTTGACTTCACAACTGATATTAAACATGTGTTCATAAGATAAAGATCTGGTTCCACTGGGGATTGAACCCAGGACCTTCTGCGTGTAAAGCAGACATGATGACGACTACACTATGGAACCTCTTTGAAGACAAAACCTCCAAAGGACCATGAAGATATTTATATAGAATTTGATCAATATGGTAGGGCAACATTCAGCTTATATTGTTCTCATCTAAAAAAGTCTTTTGATCGGTTACAATATACACAATATAATTTTACCAGACGAGATTGAAAGTCACCGTCTTTTATTTTACCAGAGAAGCCTCTCATTGTGAACTCTTTATGTTATTACTGTTTGTCATGAGCAGAGCTTTCTGTGAGCAGCTTTGGAAAGGCTCATCCATCGGGTCCATATGGGGCCCCTGAGGGTCGGAAGTGTGTGTGTGTGTGTGTGTGAGTGTGCGTGTGTGTGTGTGTGTGTGTGTGTGTGTGAGATAGAGAGAGAGAGTGAGAGTGTGTGTGCTTGGTTTGAGGAAGGGGCACAGAAGGCTGAGCAGCATGTTTCTCTCTCAGTATGGAGTCCAACTGGAGCACCAAAAGGCTCAAATTACCTATTTAATATATTTAATAAGCACAGGAGGGGTTGGTGTGATTTCTGTGAGTGTGTGTGTATGTGTGTGTGCTTGCACGTGTGTATGTATTTGTTTTACATGAATGTTTCTGGATAAATCTGGTGATATTTTAGATATTTAGTGTCCATCACAGTCTCTTTTAGCTCCATTAAAACTCATCCCTGTTGTTCTTTCGTCACCATGAACACACTGTAGTTGACCCTCACACACAACCTGCTGACTCAAATACTCACCAGAGCAGAAGTTCCCCAACCTTTCAGACCGTGGACCATTATGTACCAACCAGATAGCAACTGGTACCCCCAGGTAGAGGCCAGACAAGGAGTTAACAACTTCCTGGTACATCATGGAATGCCAATGGGCCCCAAAAGACTACACTTAGACGTTATTAGGTCCTAAAAGTATTAATTTGACTTCCTCAGTTCATGTGAATTATAACGAGGCTGGACAGATGGGCTGGGAGGCGGAGCTACCTGAAGAAGGGTTCACTCTCTTACCTGAAGAAGGATTCACTCTCTTACCTGAAGAAGGGTTCACTCACTTACCTGAAGAAGGGTTCTCTCTCTTACCTGAAGAAGGGTTCACTCTCTTACCTGAAGAAGGGTTCTCTCTCTTACCTGAAGAAGGGTTCACTCTCTTACCTGAAGAAGGATTCACTCTCTTACCTGAAGAAGGGTTCTCTCTCTTACCTGAAGAAGGGTTCACTCTCTTACCTGAAGAAGAGTTCACTCTCTTACCTGAAGAAGAGTTCACTCTCTTACCTGAAGAAGAGTTCACTCTCTTACCTGAAGAAGGGTTCTCTCTCTTACCTGAAGAAGAGTTCACTCACTTACCTATAGAAGGGTTCACGCTCTTACCTGAAGAAGGGTTCGCGCTCTTACCTGAAGAAGGGTTCACTCTCTTACCTGAAGAAGGGTTCTCTCTCTTACCTGAAGAAGAGTTCACTCACTTACCTATAGAAGGGTTCACGCTCTTACCTGAAGAAGGGTTCACTCTCTTACCTGAAGAAGGGTTCTCTCTCTTACCTGAAGAAGGGTTCGCGCTCTTACCTGAAGAAGGGTTCACTCTCTTACCTGAAGAAGGGTTCTCTCTCTTACCTGAAGAAGAGTTCACTCTCTTACCTGAAGAAGGGTTCTCTCTCTTACCTGAAGAAGGGTTCACTCTCTTACCTGAAGAAGGGTTCTCTCTGCTCGGCTACTGCAGCAGCCTGCCAATTGAGTTTGGCTGCTGGTGATGAGCGGCAGCTCTTTCATGTGTCGCTGTCTGAGGTGCCAGAGAACGTTACTGCAGTTAGACAGGTGTGTGTGTGTGTGTGTGTGTGCGCGCTTGTATCTTCCAGTGTGATCAGAGGAATAATCTGCATGCTTTTGAATACAAATGCCGTGCATTTTAAAGGAATAGTTCTCCTCTTTGAGTGTCAGTCCAACCAAAACTCAAACCTCCAGGTTCTGTGAGACTCTGGAGTCCCAGTAAGAAGTACAACAATAAAAAGTAGACATATTTATTAATGTGTAACAATAATTCAAAGATTTAAAGTTATGAAGTCAACACATTCTGGATTGTCCTACATTAAAACATAAATCCTGCTGTTATGGCCTGAAGTTATTATTTATCAGTCCCTACCAGGCAGAAAAGACACTGTTGGGTTGCATTATGAGGAATGTATGATCCAGTTGTTTTGGAATTTTATTTTTTTTATTTTTTTCAACTTTCTGAAAGTGGAATAGGACTTTATTGTAATCCTTTTAACGAGAGCGATACTATTTGATGTCATTCTTGTGTAACATTGAAACTCAAAACTAAAACCTGGAGGCGTGTTCAGAGTCATATCTGTTGTTTCATGCTCAGGTACAATACATGCATGAATCATGCATTCTGTTGTGTTGTCTAAGATGTTTCTCTCTTTCTCGTGTGCCTTTATTTAAACCCTAGTTCCTGCGTTGCTGTTCAGAAGCTGCTCCTGTCATCTGCGGCTCACTTCCTCTCGTTGTTTTAAAACAAGTCACCCAAAGTTCAGCCACATCTCTCCGTCTAATCCTTAAATCTCTTTTTATCTCCGCCATCTTCAATCCATCATTTGATGCTGGGAGCGACTGAAGGCAGCGTGAGGGCAGGAGGCGTCTTCTTCTTCTTCTTTGCTTGGAGCTCCCTGATGAGCGCCGATGAAATGACTTTGGCGCCGGCTGCTAATGCGCTATAATTGGTAAGAGGAGCGACGCACTCTGAACAATTATGGGATGCAGGAGCTGTAATCTCTGCTGAGACTCAGAGGCAGACGGATTCTCTCCGTCTGTTGTCAGAGGGCGTAGTTTCTGACGGGGTGCGTTGTGCCTGCTGCAGCCTGGAGGACTCTGGTCTGTTGTCAGTGGTTAGAGAGGCAGAGCGTCGGTGGTTAGAGAGGTGACGGTGTTCCTGTGGGGTGATGGTGTTCCTGTGGGGTGACGGTGTTCCTTTGGGGTGACGGTGTTCCTCTGGGGTGACGGTGTTCCTGTGGGGTGACGGTGTTCCTTTGGGGTGACGGTGTTCCTGTGGGGTGACGGTGTTCCTCTGGGGTGACGTGTTCCTGTGGGGTGACGGTGTTCCTCTGGGGTGACGGTGTTCCTTTGGGGTGACGGTGTTCCTGTGGGGTGACAGTGTTCCTGTGGGGTGACGGTGTTCCTTTGGGGTGACATGTTCCTGTGGGGTGACGGTGTTCCTTTGGGGTGACGGTGTTCCTTTGGGGTGACGGTGTTCCTGTGGGGTGACGGTGTTCCTCTGGGGTGACGGTGTTCCTTTGGGGTGACATGTTCCTGTGGGGTGACAGTGTTCCTTTGGGGTGACGGTGTTCCTTTGGGATGACATGTTCCTGTTGGGTGACGGTGTTCCTGTTGGGTGACGGTGTTCCTCTGGGGTGACGGTGTTCCTTTGGGGTGACGTGTTCCTTTGGGTGACGTGTTTCTGTGGGGTGACGGTGTTCCTGTGGGGTGACGGTGTTCCTTTGGGGTGACGGTGTTCGGTGTTCCTGTGGGGTGACGGTGTTCCTTTGGGGTGACGGTGTTCTGTGTTCCTGTGGGGTGACAGTGTTCCTTTGGGGTGACGGTGTTCATGTGGGTTGACGGTGTTCCTGTGGGGTGACGGTGTTCCTTTGGGGTGACTGTGTTCCTGTGGGGTGACGTGTTCCTTTGGGGTGACGGTGTTCCTGTGGGGTGACGGTGTTCCTTTGGGATGACATGTTCCTGTTGGGTGACGGTGTTCCTGTTGGGTGACGGTGTTCCTCTGGTGTGACGGTGTTCCTTTGGGGTGACGGTGTTCTGTGTTCCTGTGGGGTGACAGTGTTCCTTTGGGGTGACGGTGTTCATGTGGGTTGACGGTGTTCCTGTGGGGTGACGGTGTTCCTTTGGGGTGACTGTGTTCCTGTGGGGTGACGTGTTCCTTTGGGGTGACGGTGTTCCTGTGGGTTGACGGTGTTCCTCTGGTGTGACGGTGTTCCTGTGGGGTGACGGTGTTCCTGTGGGGTGACGTGTTCCTTTGGGGTGACGGTGTTCCTGTGGGTTGACGGTGTTCCTCTGGTGTGACGGTGTTCCTTTGGGGTGACATGTTCCTGTGGGGTGACGGTGTTCCTGTGGGGTGACGGTGTTCCTGTGGGGTGACGGTGTTCCTTTGGGATGACGGTGTTCCTTTGGGATGACATGTTCCTGTTGGGTGACGGTGTTCCTGTTGGGTGACGGTGTTCCTCTGGGGTGACGGTGTTCCTTTGGGGTGACATGTTCCTGTGGGGTGACGGTGTTCCTGTGGCGTGACGGTGTTCCTTTGGGGTGACGGTGTTCCTGTGGGGTGACGGTGTTCCTTTGGGTTGACGGTGTTCCTTTGGGGTGACGGTGTTCCTGTGGGGTGACGGTGTTCCTGTGGGGTGACGGTGTTCCTTTGGGGTGACGGTATTCCTGTGGGGTGACGGTGTTCCTCTGGGGTGACAGTGTTCCTTTGGGTTGACGGTGTTCCTCTGGTGTGACGGTGTTCCTTTGGGGTGACGGTGTTCCTTTGGGTGACGTGTTTCTGTGGGGTGACGGTGTTCCTGTGGGGTGACGGTGTTCCTTTGGGGTGACGGTGTTCGGTGTTCCTGTGGGGTGACGGTGTTCCTTTGGGGTGACGGTGTTCTGTGTTCCTGTGGGGTGACAGTGTTCCTTTGGGGTGACGGTGTTCATGTGGGTTGACGGTGTTCCTGTGGGGTGACGGTGTTCCTTTGGGGTGACTGTGTTCCTGTGGGGTGACGTGTTCCTTTGGGTTGACGGTGTTCCTCTGGTGTGACGGTGTTCCTGTGGGGTGACGGTGTTCCTGTGGGGTGACGGTGTTCCTGTGGGGTGACGGTGTTCCTTTGGGGTGACGGTGTTCCTTTGGGGTGACGTGTTCCTCTGGGATGACGGTGTTCCTGAACACCGTCAAAAGGCGAATGTTTTCATTTCTCATGAAACACTTTTGGATTATTTTCGCTCCGGCTGGTCTCGTCCAATATTCGTGGCAAAAGCCAGAAAAAATAATGATATCCCACAAAATGATTTTCCATGTCGCCCGCGTCCTGAAGGAGGTAAAGACGGCTGAAGCCGACGGAATCCCAACAAATCGCTGAAATTCACACTTTTTGATGGACTTTTGTAGGAAAACGAGGATTAACTTTTCACACAAACCATTTATTAGGATTTATTGCGACATCTCTTTTCGCTACGGCGACAGTTAAAGATGAAGGTCTGAAACTTCAGAGTCTCGTCCTCTTTGGTTTGGCATTCTTCTCGTTATCACGTCGTCATTAATCGCTGGGCGAGGGCCCTTCGAACTGTGGATGTGTCCAGGAGCTCACCTGAGATCCTTCTGTCCGCCTTCAGCTCCATAAGGGCCCTGGTCTCTGAAGCCTCTAGGCCTGAACCTGAATACGTAGAAATCAGTTCACAGATGCCATCAAAGAAGACTTGAAGCTCTAAATACTCACAGTCTGTTTATTTAAAGTTTCAAAAAGGCACATGTCCAATTATTGCACTCAAAAGTGAAATCTATAACACAAAACTGTGAAGTCTGAAGCCCATGAGCACTAAATACTGCATCAGCTCTTTAAGAGCGTGACGACTCATTCTGGCTCCTGGAGAGACTTCCTGACAGTCTGTGTTTTAAATACAGATCTTTGAACACATCAAAAAGGGGTTCTGAAATTAAAAAAGAATAATAACAAAATAAACGGTGCAGGGGGAGACTAAGTCACATTACAATACAACCCCCACAAAAATTAATTATTGATGATCTGCCACCAGCACAGTTCCCTCTGCGGCTGCAGGAAGGTTATGCTGTCGCCTCATCTTCGGGCTCTCGCTATTCTTAGACTACTTGCTGGCGTTTGTTTTGTAGTGTTTTAAATAACAGTAAAGTTATCATTTCAAAAGACCCCAGCTTCCCTCTGATTGAGAGTCGACACATGTGTGGAGATACAAAACAAAAGCCGACAGCTGACTGAAAAATGCATGAGCTGTGAGCGCTGGTGAGCGTGAGGCGAACGGAACCCAGAACACACTGTTGGGATTCACTCGGGCTCAGCTGGGCTCGTCTTGTCCGGAGCGAGCGGTCCTCCCCTCCACGAGCTTGCTTCGCCTCCTTAATGCCTCCTCCTCCCTCCTCCTCCCTCCTCCTCCCTCGCTCCGCCTCGGCGTCCGGCCCCGTCCAACCCTACAGGGAGGCAGCTTCTACGTCCCTCATGCGTTTCCTTCTGCTGCCGCTCACGTGCTCAGCTCGACCGATGAATTATGGAGGAGTGGGACGACGGCGAGGCCTCAGTTCTTAGTGCATATTCAATGTTTGATTAGATTTTCAATGGAACCCGGGGCGTCTTCAGACATGCAGATTGTCGGCTTTGTTCTGAATTTCATACCGTACTTGAATTTGCCCCTCTGTTCCTTTGTCAACAACAGAATGGGCTTTATTTCCATTGTAGGTTCTTCACATCCTGCAGAAATGTAAACAAATATCATGCGTGAGCTGCTCACTCATTGATCAGAAATGCTACTCTGAACATTAGTCTCCAAACGCTTCTTAGTCCCTTTTTCTGTTCTTCTGCATTGTGAATCACAAGCAGAGTTGCTGTTTGTAGAAGATACTATCTGTACTGCAACACACTATTACACACTATTACAAACTATAACGCACTATTACACACTATTACACACTATTACACACTATTACACACTATTACAAACTATATTGCACTATTACAAACCATAACACACAAAAACAGACAAAGTGTTCCACATAGTATTAATGTTCCACATAGTATTAATGTATAGTGTTAATGTTCCACATAGTATTAATGTTCCACATAGTATTAATGTATAGTGTTAATGTTCCACATAGTATTAATGTATAGTGTTAATGTTCCACATAGCATTAATGTATAGTGTTAATGTTCCACATAGTATGAATATATAGTATTAATGTTCCACATAGTATTAATGTATAGTATTAATGTTCCACATAGTATTAATGTATAGTGTTAATGTTCCACATAGTATTAATGTATAGTGTTAATGTTCCACATAGTATTAATGTTCCACATAGTATTAATGTATAGTGTTAATGTTCCACATAGTATTAATGTTCCACATAGTATTAATGTATAGTGTTAATGTTCCACATAGTATTAATGTATAGTGTTAATGTTCCACATAGTATGAATGTATAGTATTAATGTTCCACATAGTATTAATGTATAGTATTAATGTTCCACATAGTATTAATGTATAGTGTTAATGTTCCACATAGTATTAATGTTCCACATAGTATTAATGTATAGTATTAATGTTCCACATAGTATTAATGTATAGTGTTAATGTTCCACATAGTATTAATGTATAGTGTTAATGTTCCACATAGTATTAATTTATAGTGTTAATGTTCCACATAGTATTAATGTATAGAATTAATGTTCCACATAGTATTAATGTATAGTATTAATGTTCCACATAGTATTAATGTATAGTGTTAATGTTCCACATAGTATTAATGTATAGTGTTAATGTTCCACATAGTATTAATGTTCCACATAGTATTAATGTATAGTATTAATGTTCCACATAGTATTAATGTATAGTGTTAATGTTCCACATAGTATTAATGTATAGTGTTAATGTTCCACATAGTATTAATGTTCCACATAGTATTAATGTATAGTAGTAATGTTCCACATAGTATTAATGTATAGTGTTAAAGTTCCACATAGTATTAATGTATAGTGTTAATGTTCCACATAGTATTAATGTTCCACATAGTATTAATGTATATTATTAATGTTCCACATAGTATTAATGTATAGTGTTAATGTTCCACATAGTATTAATGTATAGTGTTAATGTTCCACATAGTATTAATGTATAGTGTTAATGTTCCACATAGTATTAATGTTCCACATAGTATTAATGTATAGTGTTAAAGTTCCACATAGTATTAATGTATAGTGTTAATGTTCCACATAGTATTAATGTTCCACATAGTATTAATGTATATTATTAATGTTCCACATAGTATTAATGTATAGTGTTAATGTTCCACATAGTATTAATGTATAGTGTTAATGTTCCACATAGTATTAATGTACAGTGTTAATGTTCCACATAGTATTAATGTATAGTATTAATGTTCCACATAGTATTAATGTATAGTGTTAATGTTCCACATAGTATTAATGTATAGTGTTAATGTTCCACATAGTATTAATATATAGTGTTAATGTTCCACATAGTATGAATGTATAGTATTAATGTTCCACATAGTATTAATGTATAGTATTAATGTTCCACATAGTATTAATGTATAGTGTTAATGTTCCACATAGCATTAATGTATAGTGTTAATGTTCCACATAGTATTAATGTATAGTATTAATGTTCCACATAGTATTAATGTATAGTGTTAATGTTCCACATAGCAATAATGTATAGTGTTAATGTTCCACATAGTATTAATGTATAGTGTTAATGTTCCACATAGTATTAATGTATAGTGTTAATGTTCCACATAGTATTAATATATAGTGTTAATGTTCCACATAGTATGAATGTATAGTATTAATGTTCCACATAGTATTAATGTATAGTATTAATGTATAGTGTTAATGTTCCACATAGTATTAATGTATAGTGTTAATGTTCCACATAGTATTAATGTATAGTGTTAATGTTCCACATAGTATTAATGTATAGTATTAATGTTCCACATAGTATTAATGTATAGTATTAATGTTCCACATAGTATTAATGTATAGTGTTAATGTTCCACATAGTATTAATGTATAGTGTTAATGTTCCACATAGTATTAATGTATAGTATTAATGTTCCACATAGTATTAATTTATAGTGTTAATGTTCCACATAGTATTAATGTATAGTATTAATGTTCCACATAGTATTAATGTATAGTGTTAATGTTCCACATAGTATTAATGTATAGTGTTAATGTTCCACATAGTATTAATGTATTGTGTTAATGTTCCACATAGTATGAATGTATAGTATTAATGTTCCACATATTATTAATGTATAGTATTAATGTTCCACATAGTATTAATGTATAGTGTTAATGTTCCACATAGTATGAATGTATAGTATTAATGTTCCACATAGTATTAATGTATAGTGTTAATGTTCCACATAGTATTAATGTATAGTATTAATGTTCCACATAGTATTAATGTATAGTGTTAATGTTCCACATAGTATTAATGTATAGTATTAATGTTCCACATAGTATTAATGTATAGTATTAATGTTCCACATAGTATTAATGTATAGTGTTAATGTTCCACATAGTATTAATGTATAGTATTAATGTTCCACATAGTATTAATGTATAGTGTTAATGTTCCACATAGTATTAATGTTCCACATAGTTTTAATGTATAGTGTTAATGTTCCACATAGTATTAATGTATAGTGTTAACGTTCCACATAGTATTAATGTTCCACATAGTATTAATGTATAGTGTTAATGTTCCACATAGTATTAATGTATAGTGTTAATGTTCCACATAGTATTAATTTATAGTGTTAATGTTCCACATAGTATTAATGTATAGTGTTAATGTTCCACATAGTATTAATGTATAGTATTAATGTTCCACATAGTATTAATGTATAGTATTAATGTTCCACATAGTATTAATGTATAGTATTAATGTTCCACATAGTATTAATGTATAGTATTAATGTTCCACATAGTATTAATGTATAGTGTTAATGTTCCACATAGTATTAATGTATAGTGTTAATGTTCCACATAGTATTAATGTATAGTATTAATGTTCCACATAGTATTAATGTATAGTGTTAATGTTCCACATAGTATTAATGTTCCACATAGTATTAATGTATAGTATTAATGTTCCACATAGTATTAATGTATAGTGTTAATGTTCCACATAGTATTAATGTTCCACATAGTATTAATGTTCCACATAGTATTAATGTATAGTATTAATGTTCCACATAGTATTAATGTATAGTATTAATGTTCCACATAGTATTAATGTATAGTATTAATGTTCCACATAGTGAATCCGTCAGTCGTCTCCTCAGTGAAGCTGTGAATATTTCAGCAGTGAGCTGTAGGTTCTGGGTCAGTGTGTCATGATGACCTGGAAGAGATCTGAGAAGGAGGAGGAGGAGGAGGAGGAAGATGAATAAGAGGAGGAGGAGGAGGAGGAAGATGAGGAAGAGGAGGAGGAGGAGCAGGATGAGGAGGAGCAGGAGGAGGAGGAGGGGAGGAGGATGATGATGAGGAGGACCATGAGGAGGAGGAGGAGGAGCAGGAGGAGGAGGAGCAGGAAATCACAGAACAGAATAATATTATAGACAGATATTGTTACATCTCTTTAAAACAAGAGATTATTTCATCACTGATGAAGCACAAACTTACATCTGTTTACCTAATGTGGACAAAACCAGATTCATATACGAAGAGACTCACAATGACTACAAAGAGACTCACAATGACTACAAAGAGACTCACAACGTCTACAAAGAGACTCACAATGACTACCAAGAGACAAACAACACCACGAAGAGACACACAACGACTACAAAGAGACTCACAACGACTTCAAGCAGACTCACAACGTCTACAAAGAGACTCACAATGACTACAAAGAGACACACAACGACTACAAAGAGACACACAACACAACGAAGAGACGCACAGCGCACAAGGAGACTCACAACGGCTACAAAGAGACACACAACGACTACAAGGAGACTCACAGCGACTACAAAGAGACACACAACGACTCTACGGAGACTCACAACGACTACAAAGAGACACACAACGACTACAAAGAGACACACAACGACTCTACGGAGACTCACAACGACTACAAAGAGACACACAACGGCTACAAAGAGACACACAACGACTTCAAGGAGACTCACAACGGCTACAAAGAGACACACAACGGCTACAAGGAGACTCACAGCGACTACAAAGAGACACACAACGGCTACAAGGAGACTCACAGCGACTACAAAGAGACTCACAATGACTACAAAGAGACTCACAACGGCTACAAGGAGACTCACGGCGACTACAAAGAGACTCACAATGACTACAAAGAGACTCACAACGGCTACAAGGAGAATCACAGCGACTACAAAGAGACACACAACGGCTACAAGGAGACTCACACCGACTACAAAGAGACACACAACTGCTACAAGGAGACTCACACCGACTACAAAGAGACACACAACGGCTACAAGGAGACTCACAGCGACTACAAAGAGACACACAACGGCTACAAGGAGACACACAACGACTACAAAGAGACACACAACGACTACAAAGAGACCCACAACGACTACAAAGAGACACACAACGACTACAAAGAGACCCACAATCATGTGACAGGAACATGTGACATGTGACAGGAACATGTGACATGTGACATGTGACAAGAACATGTGACATGTGACAGGAACATGTGACAGGAACATGCGACAGGAACATGTGACATGTGACAGGAACATGTGACAGGAACATGTGACAGGAACATGTGACATGTGTTTTTTTTGGACCATTTCATTTCATTTTTAACGCGTTTCTAAAGCTCCTCCTCCTCCTGCAGAGCTCATGAATATTACAATCTGGCCTAGATTCCACGATGGAGCCTTGTAGGCGCTGAAAGACTACGCCTAATACCATGTCTTTGAAATATGAATGTGAAAGATGTGTGTGTGTGTGTGTGTGTGCAGTCAAAGGTCGCTGAAGATCAATGTCGAGAGGCTCCCAACGCATTTAGATTAAATCAACATTTCATACCTCAGGCTGATGTTTATGTCTTTATTTTGTTGACCTCGATAACATATTCCAGTTATGGTTTCATCAGACCAGCCTCGTATCTGCAGAAGCTCAATATCCGAGGACTTTAAACATGAGGAGGATAAACAAACTTCACGTCCTCACAAAGACTTAAATTGCTCCCTCAATCCAGATTAAACTATTTGAAAACAATAAATATCATTAGAGACAAAGTTCTGTTGGCCTCAGGTGTGTGTCTGTGTGTGTGTGTCTGTGTGTGTGTGTGTGTGTCTGCGTCTGTGTGTGTGTGTGTCTGCGTCTGTGTGTGTGTGTGTGTGTGTGTCTGTGTGTGTGAGTGTGTGAGTGTGTGTGTGTCTGCGTCTGTGTGTCTGTGTGTCTGTGTGTGTGTGTCTGTGTCTGTGTGTGTGTGTGTCTGCGTCTGTGTCTGTGTGTGTGTGTGTGTGTCTGTGTGTGTGTGTGTCTGTGTGTGTGTGTGTGTGTGAGTGTGTGTGTGTCTGGGTCTGTGTCTGTGTGAGTGTGTGTGGGTGTGTGTGTGTGAGTGTGTGTGTGTCTGCGTCTGTGTGTGTGTGTGTGTGTGTGTGAGTGTGTGTGTGTGTGTGTCTGCGTCTGTGTGTGTGTGTGTGTGTGTGTGAGTGTGTGTGTGTGTGTGTGTGTGTCTGTGTGTCTGTGTGTGTGTGTGTGTGTGTGTGTGTGTCTGCGTCTGTGTGTGTGTGTGTGTGTCTGTGTGTGTGTGTGTGTGTGTGTGTGTCTGCGTCTGTGTGTGTGTGTGTGTGTGTGTGTGTGTGTGAGTGTGTGTGTGTGTGTGTGTCTGTGTATGTGTGTGTGTGTGTGTGTGTGTGTCTGTGTGTGTGTGTGTGTGTGTGTGTGTGTGTGTGTGTGTGTGTGATGGCAGACACCAGTTGGCTGATGGGTGGAGAGCTGAATGGAGAAACATACATAGTGTTTACCAGGATTTCATCTGTGCTTTAAAATATCCCATTAAAAAGTATATATATATAGATATATAAATATATCTATATCCAAAAATTGAACGTGAGCAAATATCAAACTTAAAGGAGCAGTTCACAAGTTTAAAGACTTTTAATTATACAATTTTAAAACGTTAATCATTAGATACAAAAATGTCACAAATCTCTAAAAGTTTTCTAATCCATCTTCTCATCAAATAAAATGTTTATTTAGAATCAGTTAAAACAATAATTAAATTATACATTTATTATAATGAAAAGTGAAACAACATGTTAATCTGATGACCTTGTGTTACAGACACACAGACGCACACACAGACACACAGACATAGACTCACATATACACACACACAGACACACACAGACATACGCACACACACACACACACACACACACACAGACAGAATCCTTTACTGAATTGGATCGTATGGACCTTTTTACGATGTAACAAGATCGTTTTTATTGGAATGTGATGACAAAACGAAGCTTCATCGGTGAGTCGGCTTGAATTTAAAAACGTTTGTTTGTTTGTTGTTGTCTGACAAAAACGTTGCCTGTAGCTGCTGTGGAGGTCCGATCTTGAAATGGAGTGGATAGTTGGAATCACAAGAATCGTAGGTTTCCAGAAACATACGACACTAGTACCTAACCATAAATAGATGGACGATGAACGGTACGATCTCCAGCGCACAGTTAGATGGCCCGCCCACGGGACACCGGAACGTGTTGTTGTATTTTTTGTTTTTTTCTTCCCTCAAATCATAACCGAAAATACAGTACAATTTTATTCATTTATTTACAGTGTTGTAGTTTTCACAATCTTCTTGACACAGAAGCTGAAGGTTCTGGTTCTACCCGACTACGTTTGTATTGATTACTTTATTGAAGTGATTAGAACAGGACAGTCCTGACCTTCATGTGATCCACCAGAAGACTCTCGCTCCTCAAAAGGAGAAGGTGGACTAGTGAATTATGAACAGAACCAGAGGAACCAGAAGAACAAACAATCTTCAGCAGGACCGGTGTCCTGGGAAAGTCCTGTGTTTGTTCTCTAGCTCTGAGCCTTTACGAGGCTGTTTGAATAACTTCAGCCTCTAGCCCTTGTCTATACCTCTAGACCTCTAGACCTCTAGACCTCGTCTAGACCTCTAGCCCTTGTCTATACCTCTAGACCTCATCTAGACCTCTAGACCTCTAGATCTCATTGATACCTCTAGACCTCGTCTAGACCTCTAGACCTCGGCTGCTGCGTTTCTGTGGCTTCGAGCAGCTGGATGTGGTTTGTGCTGAAGCTGCGTTTCTCTGCGGTTTCTCGTTGCGATCGCTCTCTTCCTCGTCGATTATCTTTCAGACATTTTCTCTCGTGCCGTCTTCATCACACCTCCTTCCTTCCTCTTCCTTCCTCTTCCTTCCTCTTCCTCGCCTTCCTTTCGAACTGCATTTTGAAAGGAGCACAAAGATTTAAGAAGATTTAAGAGATGCAAAGGATAATATTGTGGACAATGAGACATCCTCCAGCTGCAGACGTCCACGTCGTTTCATCTGCAGCGACTTTGTATGAAACCTTTAATCTGGTTTACCAAAAAAAGTCTCTGCTGGTTGTGTTTGCAGGCAAAATGCATTAATAATCATGACAATAATAATAATAATAGTTCCATTCATGCATCACGTCTCTAAACAAAGGTAGAAACCGCTTTAGTTGGTCCAGCTGGTTAAAAAGTGATTAAAACACTTCAGGGCTGTAAATAATATAATAATAATAATAATGATAATAATAATAATAATGTAACAATAATATGGATTGTAATATACAGACTCATATCCACCTTTTCATGTGACTTTCACCGAGAAAACAGATAATGAAACATGTAGAAAATGAAACATGAAAAGAAATCTCTTCTGATTGGCTGACAGCCGTGTCAGTCAGAGGGGAAAGGGGGCGGGGCGTGGGGAGGGGGGGTCTGATGTCACCGTCACATGGATCCTCATGTGGTGCAGAAAGCAGCCGGGATGTCAGAGCTGAGCGAGAGCTGCTGCTGATCACACGCGCCGGGATTATGAATATGTATTTTGTGATTTCTGCCATGAAAGGTAAGAGTGTGTATGTGTGTGTGTGTGTGTGTGTGTGTGTGAGTGTGTGTGTGTGTGTGTGAGAGAGGGACACACAGATTGTTGTCCTCTCCATATGATCTCAAGAAGTGCATCTGTGTGTACTTGTGTACTAGTGTACATGTGTATCTGTGTACTTGTGTACGTGCGTACTAGTGTACGTGTGTACGTGTGTACTTGTATACGTGCGTACTTGTGTACGTGTGTATGTGTGTACTTGTATACGTGCGTACTTGTGTATTGTGTACTTCTGTACATGTGTACTTCCGTACGTCCGTACTTGTGTACGTGTGTATGTGTGTACTTGTATACGTGCGTACTTGTGTACGTGTGTATGTGTGTACTTGTATACGTGCGTACTTGTGTATGTGTATGTGTGTACTTGTATACATGTGTACTTCCGTACGTGCGTACTTTTGTACGTGTGTATGTGTGTACTTGTATACATGTGTACTTGTGTATCGTGTGCTTGTGTACATGTGTACTTGTGTATCGTGTGCTTGTGTACATGTGTACTTGTGTATCGTGTGCTTGTGTACATGTGTACTTGTGTATCGTGTGCTTGTGTACACGTGTATTGTGTATTGTGTACCTGTGTACTTGTGTACTTGTACATGTGGCCTTCTGTTTACGTGAAGTGGAAACTGGACTCCTTCACTCGGCGTGTGAATGCTATTCTGGGAACTGTCAGTCAGACGAGGGAGCGAGGTGTGAGGACCCTCTGGGTCCAGGTCCATAGAGGACCAGGAGTAAACTAGCTCTGTGGTCTCCTGGCTCTCTGTGGGGGGTCAGTCTGTGGTCCCCTGGCTCTCTGTGGGGGGTCAGTCTGTGGTCTCCTGGCTCTCTGTGGGGGGTCAGTCTGTGGTCTCCTGGGTCTCTGTGGGGGGTCAGTCTGTGGTCTCCTGGCTCTCTGTGGGGGGTCAGTCTGTGGTCTCCTGGCTCTCTGTGGGGGGTCAGTCTGTGGTCTCCTGGCTCTCTGTGGGGGGTCAGTCTGTGGTCTCCTGGGTCTCTGTGGGGGGTCAGTCTGTGGTCTCCTGGCTCTCTGTGGGGGGTCAGTCCGTGGTCTCCTGGCTCTCTGTGGGGGGTCAGTCTGTGGTCTCCTGGCTCTCTGTGGGGGGTCAGTCTGTGGTCTCCTGGGTCTCTGTGGGGGGTCAGTCTGTGGTCTCCTGGGTCTCTGTGGGGGGTCAGTCTGTGGTCTCCTGGCTCTCTGTGGGGGGTCAGTCTGTGGTCTCCTGGCTCTCTGTGGGGGGTCAGTCTGTGGTCTCCTGGGTCTCTGTGGGGCGTCAGTCTGTGGTCTCCTGGGTCTCTGTGGGGCGTCAGTCTGTGGTCCCCTGGGTCTCTGTGGGGGGTCAGTCTGTGGTCCCCTGGGTCTCTGTGGGGGGTAAGTCTGTGGTCCCCTGGGTCTCTGTGGGGGGTAAGTCTGTGGTCCCCTGGGTCTCTGTGGGGGGTCAGTCTGTGGTCCCCTGGGTCTCTGTGGGGGTCAGTCTGTGGTCCCCTGGGTCTCTGTGGGGGGTAAGTCTGTGGTCCCCTGGGTCTCTGTGGGGGGTCAGTCTGTGGTCTCCTGGCTCTCTGTGGGGGGTCAGTCTGTGGTCCCCTGGGTCTCTGTGGGGGGTCAGTCTGTGGTCCCCTGGGTCTCTGTGGGGGGTCAGTCTGTGGTCCCCTGGGTCTCTGTGGGGGGTCAGTCTGTGGTCCCCTGGGTCTCTGTGGGGGGTCAGTGGGTGGTCTGTACATCCTCAGGTGAAGCTTGACTCGTGTGTGTTTGCTGCCCCCTGCTGGCTGAACCGAGCAGCGCCTCATGTTTGCTGGTGGTCTCTGGACTCCACACTGAGGGGGAACCAGCTGCTACTGGTGTCCTCTGGTTCCTCTCCTCGTCTCCTCGTTTCCTTCCTTCTCCCTCACGTGAGGATTATAGTTAATGGACGAGCAGTTTATTATGAGCAGTATTATTATTTAGATGTTCTCATAATCCATCAACACCGCTGACAGGAAGCATAAAGTTTGATCAATGTTTTCATCTGAGGTTCTCCAGGCTGTGTGTGCGTGTATTAATATGTGTGTGTGTATTAATATGTGTGTGTGTATTAATATGTGTGCGTGTATTAATATGTGTGTGTGTATTAATATGTGTGTGTGTGTCTATTCATATATGTGTGTGCATTAATACATGTCTGTGTGTATTAATAGTATTAATATATGTGTGTTTGTGTGTGTGTATTAATAGTATTAATATATGTGTGTTTGTGTGTGTGTATTAATAGTATTAATACATGTCTGTGTGTATTTTTTAATCTGCTACAGCTCTAGTCTGTGAGAAATAGCCACAGGAGGCGTTCAGCCTGTTATGTGACAGGATTACAACAGGAGATTATTTAACTGTAAAGGGGGGGGGGGGGGGGGCATCACTTTTGACATCACCTCAGCAATGGCTAAAAAAAGAAAAGAAAAAACACGACGAGCATCAATCTGCTTCGGCCCGTCACGTGACCTCAGGAGGTGACCTCAGGAGGTGACCTCAGGAGGTGACTTCAGGAGGTGACTTCAGGAGGTGACTTCAGGAGGTGACCTCAGGAGGTGACTTCAGGAGGTGACCTCAGGAGGTCACCTCAGGAGGTGACTTCAGGAGGTGACCTCAGGAGGTGACTTCAGGAGGTGACCTCAGGAGGTGACCTCAGAAGGTGACTTCAGGAGGTGACCTCAGGAGGTGACTTCAGGAGGTGACCTCAGGAGGTGACCTCAGGAGGTGACTTCAGGAGGTGACTTCAGGAGGTGACCTCAGGAGGTGACTTCAGGAGGTGACTTCAGGAGGTGACTTCAGGAGGTGACCTCAGGAGGTGACTTCAGGAGGTGACCTCAGGAGGTGACTTCAGGAGGTGACTTCAGGAGGTGACCTCAGGAGGTGACCTCAGGAGGTGACTTCAGGAGGTGACTTCAGGAGGTGACCTCAGGAGGTGACTTCAGGAGGTGACTTCAGGAGGTGACTTCAGGAGGTGACCTCAGAAGGTGACCTGGAGAGGATCTGTGTCTGAGCCTTGTCCTCTCACTACTGGGGTCCCTCAGGGTTCAGTCCTTGGTCCTCTTCTCTTCTCTCTGTACACCAACTCTCTCTCTCTGTCATTCGCTCGCATCGCTTCACCTACCACAGCTATGCTGACGACACCCAACTGATCCTCTCGTTTCCCCAATCTGAAACACAGGTAGCAGCACTGAACTTCTCCTCCTTCCAGGAAAAGGTTCTCCCACCCACAACCTAACTATCACCTTCAACAACTCAGTGTTGGCTCCGCCCCCGACTGCCAGGAACCTCGGTGTGACACTCATCAGTCAACTCTCTCTGACAACATCACCACAATAACACGCTCCTGTAGGTACATGCTGTACAACATCAGGAGAATACGACCTCTTCTCACTCAGAAGGCGGCACAGGTTCTGGTCCAGGTTCTGGTCCAGGTTCTGGTCCAGGCTCTGATCATCTCACATCTAGACTATTGTAACTCCTCCTTCAGGTCTACCTGCTAATGCCATTCGACCTCTACAGCTCATCCAGAATGCAGCTGCTCGACTGGTCTTCAACCTCCCGAAATTTACCCACAATCCTCCGCTCCTCTGCGACCTTCACTGGTTACCGGTGGCCACCCGCATCCGCTTCAAAACATTGGTACTTGTGTACCGTGTACCGACATGGTCTAACCTCACATCCAGGACATGGTCTAACCTCACAACAGGACATGGTCTAACCTCACACCCAGAACATGGTCTAACCTCACACCCAGAACATGGTCTAACCTCACACCCAGGACATGGTCTAACCTCACACCCAGGA
>NC_046968.1:29957296-29987296 GCF_009769545.1 Cyclopterus lumpus
ACACCTGGTTAAACTACACCTGGTTGAACTACACCTGGTTGAACTACACCTGGTTGAACTACATCTGGTTGAACTACACCTGGTTGAACTACACCTGGTTGAACTACACCTGGTTAAACTACACCTGGTTGAACTACACCTGGTTGAACTACACCTGGTTGAACTACACCTGGTTAAACTACACCTGGTTGAAGTACACCTGGTTGAACTACATCTGGTTGAACTACACCTGGTTGAACTACATCTGGTTGAACTACACCTGGTTGAACTACACCTGGTTGAACTACACCTGGTTGAACTACACCTGGTTGAACTACACCTGGTTGAACTACATCTGGTTGAACTACACCTGGTTGAACTACATCTGGTTGAACTACATCTGGTTGAACTACACCTGGTTGAACTACACCTGTCCCCCGTGTCTCAGGGCTTCTTCAGGCGCAGCCAGCAGAGCAACGCCGCCTACTCGTGTCCGCGGCAGAAAAACTGTCTGATCGACCGAACGAGTCGCAACCGCTGCCAACACTGCCGTCTGCAGAAATGTCTGTCTGTGGGCATGTCCCGAGAAGGTGAGACACACACACACACACACACACAGTTGTTTCTTTGTAGCTGTTTTGTGTCTCTTTGTTACTACTTTATGTCTTTTTGTAGCTGTTTTGTGTCTCTTTGTTGCTACTTTATGTCTTTTTGTAGTTGTTTTGTGTCTCTTTGTTACTACTTTATGTCTTTTTGTAGTTGTTTTGTGTCTCTTTGTTGCTACTTTATGTCTTTTTGTAGTTGTTTTGTGTCTCTTTGTTGCTACTTTATGTCTTTTTGTAGTTGTTTTGTGTCTCTTTGTTACTACTTTATGTCTTTTTGTAGTTGTTGCTACTTTATGTCTTTTTGTAGTTGTTTTGTGTCTCTTTGTTGCTACTTTATCTCTTTTTGTAGTTGTTTTGTGTCTCTTTGAAGTGGTTTGATGTCTTTTTGTAGTTGTTTTGTGTCTCTTTGTTGCTACTTTATGTCTTTTTGTAGTTGTTTTGTGTCTCTTTGTTGCTACTTTATGTCTTTTTGTAGTTGTTTTGTGTCTCTTTGTTACTACTTTATGTCTTTTTGTAGTTGTTTTGTGTCTCTTTGAAGTGGTTTGATGTCTCTTTGTAGTTGTTTTGTGTCTCTTTGTTACTACTTTATGTCTTTTTGTAGTTGTTTTGTGTCTCTTTGTTGCTACTTTATGTCTTTTTGTAGTTGTTTTGTGTCTCTTTGTTACTACTTTATGTCTTTTTGTAGTTGTTTTGTGTCTCTTTGAAGTGGTTTGATGTCTTTTTGTAGTTGTTTTGTGTCTCTTTGTTACTACTTTATGTCTTTTTGTAGTTGTTTTGTGTCTCTTTGAAGTGGTTTGATGTCTCTTTGTAGTTGTTTTCAGTCTTATCCGGGTTGTTACGCGTCTCTTTGTATTACATGTTGTAGGTGAAGTCCGTGGTGGGCCTGATGCTAAGTACCACCCTGCATTCCTAAATACCAACTCATCCCTCCACGTATGGTTTTCCTGCTCTCTTCTCCTCAAACAGCCGTAAAGTTCGGTCGCATGTCCAAGAAGCAACGAGACAGTCTGTATGCTGAGGTGCAGAAGCACCGCCTCCAGCAGCAGCAGGGGGCCGTCCTCCTGTCCCACCCCGGCCTCGGCAGCCCGTCCCCGGGCGAGGGCGAGCCGCTGTCGCCCCCCTACGACGAGCTGGGGGGCGACATGGAGCAGAACTCTCCTGAAGGAGGATCAGTGTCCTCCAAGGTCTGTGATTCTGCTTCTCAGTGAGTAAAACAAAGTCTTACATGACCTATAAGACCTTCTCTTCCACAAACAGGCAGACTCAGGAGGAGGAGAAGGAGGAGCAGGAGGTCGTGGGTTCTACCTGGACATTCAGCCGGCCCCGGATCAGTCTGGACTCGATATTAACGACATCAAACCGGAGCCGCTGTGTGACTACGGCTCCAATAACGACTTCTTCCCGTACGGCTCCTTCAGCGATGGAGACCCGTTACCCACCGTGTCCATGGAGGACCTCGGTAAGACGGAGGAAACCGGAACCCTACAGCACCTTCTCACGGGGCTTAACATTAACCATCACGGGGTCAATAAAGCTGGTAGGAATGATAACGTTCTCATGATGCGTTCAGGCACCGCTCAGTGAACATGAGTACTGGCTGAAGGTAAATGATAACGTTCTCATGATGCGTTCAGGCTCTGCTCAGTGAACATGAGTACTGGCTGAAGGTAAATGATAACGTTCTCATGATGCGTTCAGGCTCTGCTCAGTGAACATGAGTACTGGCTGAAGGTAAATGATAACGTTCTCATGATGCGTTCAGGCTCTGCTCAGTGAACATGAGTACTGGCTGAAGGTAAATGATAACGTTCTCATGATGCGTTCAGGCTCTGCTCAGTGAACATGAGTACTGGCTGAAGCTAAATGATAACGTTCTCATGATGCGTTCAGGCTCTGCTCAGTAAACATGAGTACTGGCTGAATGTAAATGATAACGTTCTCATGATGCGTTCAGGCTCCGCTCAGTGAACATGAGTACTGGCTGAAGGTAGATGAGAACGTTCTCATGATGCGTTCAGGCTCCGCTCAGTGAACATGAGTACTGGCTGAAGGTAGATGATAACGTTCTCATGATGCGTTCAGGCTCTGCTCAGTAAACATGAGTACTGGCTGAAGGTAAATGATAACGTTCTCATGATGCGTTCAGGCTCTGCTCAGTGAACATGAGTACTGGCTGAAGGTAGATGAGAACGTTCTCATGATGCGTTCAGGCTCTGCTCAGTAAACATGAGTACTGGCTGAAGGTAAATGATAACGTTCTCATGATGCGTTCAGGCTCTGCTCAGTGAACATGAGTACTGGCTGAAGGTAGATGAGAACGTTCTCATGATGCGTTCAGGCTCTAGTCAGTGAACATGAGTACTAGCTGAAGGTAAATGATAACGTTCTCATGATGCGTTCAGGCTCTGCTCAGTGAACAAGGTAAATGATAACGTCCTCTAAAATCTAAAAGAACTAAGAGTTTAAATATACTTAAGTAACTGATTTATCAAATTAATAACCAGGAAGGGTCTCACAAAAAGATACAATGTTGCATTTTCCAGGTTCCAAAACTTGGTGGAAGTTCAGCACTAAATTACCAGAATCATAAATCAAGCTAAAAAAATCTTTTGGACGGACATTTTCACACAGTTCTGCAGAACGACGGTTTGATTCCGTGAGAAAAGAAACGGCAGAAGGTCGTGGAGAGCTGGAGGGAAACAAAAGGAAATACCCTGAAAGAAGGGAAGAATAACGGAGAGATGGAGGAATGAAAGAAACAGAGAGAGAGAGAGGTGGTTTCGAATAGCAGAGCTCCTTAAAATGTCGCTGTGTAATTAGCCGTCTGGTAATTGGGGCGAGAGGCTCCTCGTTCTCTCCGGAGACTTTCCTTTTTTATTCACTCGTTCTTTTTCCTCCTCTGACAAAAGGAAGGAGTCGACTTCCACTTCACTTCTGCTCCTCGTTCTCTGGAACAATAAGTTCCTTCATCTGCGCCGCGTTCACGAACACGTTGTTCACACAGATTACACATTTGGTTTATTCTGGTGTTCGTTGGTGAAGCCCCGCCCTCCTATTACTTCTTTCAGAGTTCTGGTTTATGGATGAGGAAGATGAAGATGTCCTGATTATGGGAGAGACATATTTGTATGCATGTTGCCTGTATGGATGCAATAATGTTTATATCCTGATATGGCGTCATAATTAAGGTCCGAGCACTGACGAAGTCACCTTCAATGTCTCTCTAGCGCCCCCTAGAATTACAGCAGGCGACGCCCCTCATGCAGAAGAATCTCCACCTTCTTTTTGTGTTGTCATTTCTTGACATTTTCAGCATTTGTATTATTACGCTCTCACAAAATGTATCCGATCGACTTCAACTTTGTTTAAGAATGATTTGAAGTCCTTTTAAGCCCCACGTGCAGATTTACACTTCATAGTTAGTGTAAAACATCACAATAAACATGAGCAGACATATTGATGTTGTACATCAAATTAAACAAAAGAACTTGGGCTACAATAATCAGTAAGCCATTTCCACACAACTCAAACACCAACTGAATTATGAAAATATCATAATCATCATTTTGTCAGGAGTCAGCCCACTCAGCACGTTTCCAGAACTAGCATCTCGTAGCTCGGTGCTATCAGAAAGAGACAGATAGCAAAGAGCAAGAGGACTCCACACAGATTCTAAATATCTTTTCTAAATCCTTCTGCACCAAAGCATCTCTGAGATATGAGCCAAAGAACACAGCAACATGAATGGATTTAGTCACAAATGTTGCTTATCTTTGGCTTTCTTTTTGAAAAAAATCATTTTTCTTCTTCTAATCAACAAAGACTGCTATATTTGATGTATTGAACAACATAAGTAATATACAAGTGAAATATATGGTTTAGTACATGAGAACATTCAAATTGCCCAAATGCCCTTTTTGCCTAATTAATCTGTTCTAAAACCTCTAACTTTGTTCTGCTTCACTTTTTCAGTCTAACTTTGCAGAGACTGGTCCCATAGTGAGTTATGACCTCTGTGGGTTTTGACCTTTGACCTGCATCTTTCACAGAGATAATCATCCTGAAAGGGCTTTTTTTTCTAGGCGAACCTGGAAATTCAACTTTTGCTGTCTTTCATCTTTATTTACTCTTAACCAGTAACATATATACTAATATGTACACATCTGAACAGAAGCCCACATGGGTTGCCTTTATCATAACACCAACATTCCTCAAATAGCCTTTGTGGTTGCAGAGATACCCTTTTTAGTTTGGGGATGTTATTTCGAGCAGAAACCTAGAACATAGCTCGGGTCTTAAAGGGTTAACGATGAATATTTGACTTGTTGACGTCCGACCTTGAAGTGAAAACCTATTTTGTGTGGTTCGCAATGTTAGAGAAAGTTGTTGTAACTCCAAGGTACTTCATCCAGTCCGCCCAAAGATTGTCATGATGCCGGTCCAGGCCGGAGCTCATCCACATGACGACATATTCAGACTCATAGCGCCACCTACTGGCGAAAGGAAAACAGCCATTAGTGACAAACGGCATTGGATTTAAATGACGTGGTCTACACTCGACGAAGAGAAACATGATGCATGTGCATGTTCACATTGTCATAGCGCCACCTACTGGCTAAAGTACTATGAACTATTACTCCTACTGTAAACAATCAGTACCTCTCAGCTTTAATTAAACTTATTGTTGACATGAAACCTGATTAACAAGAACACTTTAAACATGTTTCCAGATTATTTCTTTCAATCTTCCACCGTAACCATGGCGACAGCATTAATATGAATGTTCATGCGTATGACCTGACTCAGAGTTTACAGAAAGCCTCAGGCTGGCAGGCCGGGGCTATTTCCTGGAAACAGGAAGTGACGGAGCAGACCCGTCTCCACTTCCTGTCCCCCGGTTTAGAGAAGCCATGACTATGATAGGAACTGTTCCTGCAGACTTCTGGGTGTTATCGGTCCATCTGAAGCCCTCACTGTCCACTGCAGATCACCTGGCTCAGGGCGTGTCCAAGTCCCACCTGGAGACGTGCCAGTACCTGGGGGCGGAGCTTCAGCAGACGAGCTGGCAGAACTTCCTGCAGGACGAGGTGAAGAGCTACCAGAGCAAGGTGCGTCCATGAGAACCCCGCTACCTTCTGGAGGTGAACCTCTCGACCCTCAGCGTGTCTTCCGTCTCCGCAGCCGGCCGAGGTGATGTGGCAGCTGTGCGCCGTGAAGATCACCGAGGCCATCCAGTACGTGGTGGAGTTCGCCAAGCGCATCGACGGCTTCATGGACCTCTGTCAGAACGACCAGATCGTGCTGCTGAAGGCCGGTGAGACATCATGTCAGAGCTCTTTGTTATTGTTTTATTCGTTTGCACAATTCAAGCAATAAAATCACAACAGAGATAAATGAATATCAGTGCAGGAAGAGACAACAAGCCAACTCTACCTATATAATATTTAAAATGTTACAACATTACAAACATAAAATGAAAAATGCATAAGTTGGACAACAAAAGAAAAAAGAATGAAACATAATGTAATTATATTTAGTCTGAGTAGGCGTGTGTGTGCATGTGAAAGTGGATTCTATGGTGATGAGAGAAAGACATGAACACTGATAACAAAACAGCTATCAGACTTTCTTTGAGGCCATTTTTGAAACATTTTACAGAATCACATTTCTTTGTTAGGTGGGAACAATCATTCCATAATTTGGTTCCCCGAAATCTAATCGAGAACTGACCTCTAGTCAGTTATCGCTCAGCTCGTCTGCTTTCTGTGATGGTCGTGTCAATAAAAGACATTTATTCAAATCAATAGCTCCTCGTGGCAGACGTTGTGATATCGGTAACTATTGTGTCTGAAGAATCAGCATCATAATGCCCCCCCCCCCCCCCCCCCCCCACAGGCTCTCTGGAGGTCGTCTTGGTCCGGATGTGTCGGCTGTTCGACTCCCAGAAGAACACCGTCTACTTCGACGGGAAGTTTGCAGGTCCAGACGTCTTCAGAGCTCTGGGTGAGTTCCTCTTCCTCTTCCTCTTCCTCTTCCTCTTCCTCCTGCTGCATCACTCCATGTGCTTGTTGTGTCGTGGAGCCCCCTGTGGGTCACATGATGGAAATACATCGGAGCACTAAACCAGGGGAATGGATTGTTCCGGGGATTATTCAGTATTTAAGTGTCCTCTGAAGCAGTATTTAAGTGTCCTCTGAAGCAGTATTTAAGTGTCCTCTGAAGCAGTATTTAAGTGTGATCTGAAGCAGTCTTTAAGTGTGATCTGAAGCAGTATTTAAGTGTGATCTGAAGCAGTATTTAAGTGTCCTCTGAAGCAGTATTTAAGTGTGATCTGAAGCAGTATTTAAGTGTGATCTGAAGCAGTATTTAAGTGTCCTCTGAAGCAGTCTTTAAGTGTCCTCTGAAGCAGTATTTAAGTGTCCTCTGAAGCAGTCTTTAAGTGTGATCTGAAGCAGTATTTAAGTGTCCTCTGAAGCAGTATTTAAGTGTGATCTGAAGCAGTATTTAAGTGTGATCTGAAGCAGTATTTAAGTGTCCTCTAAAGCAGTATTTAAGTGTGATCTGAAGCAGTATTTAAGTGTCCTATGAAGCAGTATTTAAGTGTCCTCTGAAGCAGTATTTAAGTGTCCTCTGAAGCAGTATTTAAGTGTGATCTGAAGCAGTCTTTAAGTGTCCTCTGAAGCAGTCTTTAAGTGTCCTCTGAAGCAGTATTCAAGTGTGATCTGAAGCAGTATTTAAGTGTCCTCTGAAGCAGTATTTAAGTGTGATCTGAAGCAGTATTTAAGTGTGATCTGAAGCAGTCTTTAAGTGTCCTCTGAAGCAGTATTCAAGTGTGATCTGAAGCAGTATTTAGGTGTCCTCTGAAGCAGTATTTAAGTGTGATCTGAAGCAGTATTTAAGTGTGATCTGAAGCAGTATTTAAGTGTCCTCTGAAGCAGTATTTAAGTGTGATCTGAAGCAGTATTTAAGTGTCCTCTAAAGCAGTATTTAAGTGTCCTCTGAAGCAGTATTTAAGTGTCCTCTGAAGCAGTATTTAAGTGTCCTCTGAAGCAGTATTTAAGTGTGATCTGAAGCAGTCTTTAAGTGTCCTCTGAAGCAGTATTTAAGTGTGATCTGAAGCAGTATTTAAGTGTCCTCTGAAGCAGTATTTAAGTGTCCTCTGAAGCAGTATTTAAGTGTCCTCTGAAGCAGTATTTAAGTGTGATCTGAAGCAGTCTTTAAGTGTCCTCTAAAGCAGTATTTAAGTGTGATCTGAAGCAGTATTTAAGTGTCCTCTGAAGCAGTATTTAAGTGTCCTCTGAAGCAGTATTTAAGTGTCCTCTGAAGCAGTATTTAAGTGTGATCTGAAGCAGTCTTTAAGTGTCCTCTAAAGCAGTATTTAAGTGTGATCTGAAGCAGTCTTTAAGTGTCCTCTGAAGCAGTATTTAAGTGTGATCTGAAGCAGTCTTTAAGTGTGATCTGAAGCAGTATTTAAGTGTCCTCTGAAGCAGTCTTTAAGTGTGATCTGAAGCAGTATTTAAGTGTGATCTGAAGCAGTATTTAAGTGTCCTCTGAAGCAGTCTTTAAGTGTCCTCTGAAGCAGTATTTAAGTGTCCTCTGAAGCAGTATTTAAGTGTCCTCTGAAGCAGTATTTAAGTGTCCTCTGAAGCAGTATTTAAGTGTGATCTGAAGCAGTCTTTAAGTGTCCTCTAAAGCAGTATTTAAGTGTGATCTGAAGCAGTATTTAAGTGTGATCTGAAGCAGTCTTTAAGTGTGATCTGAAGCAGTCTTTAAGTGTCCTCTGAAGCAGTCTTTAAGTGTGATCTGAAGCAGTATTTAAGTGTGATCTGAAGCAGTATTTAAGTGTCCTCTGAAGCAGTCTTTAAGTGTCCTCTGAAGCAGTCTTTAAGTGTCCTTCGTGGACCCGTAACTCGTTGCCGTGGTAACCGTGTCCCCAGGCTGTGACGACCTGGTCTCCGCGGTCTTCGACTTCTCCAGAGGGATGTGCTCCCTGCGCCTGACGGAGGACGAGCTCGCCTTGTTCTCAGCCTCCGTCCTCCTGTCTGCAGGTGAGCTTCTGACCCGCGGGTCGGCTTCACGTTAGCAGCTGAGAAGGTTGTTGTTGTTGATGTTGTTGTTGTTGTTGTTGTTGTTGCTGCTTCTACAGACCGGTCGTGGCTGCAGGAGAAGCTGCAGGTGGAGAAGCTGCAGCAGAAGACTCAACTAGCTCTTCAACACGTCCTGCAGAAGAACCAGAGAGAAGAAGGAGCTCTGAACAAGGTACCACACACACACACACACACACACACACACACACACACACACATACACAGACACACATACACACACACACACACACACACACACACATACGCACACACACACACACACACACACACACACACACACACATACACAGACACACACACATACGCACACACACACACACACACACACACATACACAGACACACGCACATACGCACACACATACACAGACACACACACATACACACACACACACACACACACACACACATACACAGACACACGCACATACGCACACACATACACAGACACACACACACACACACACACACACACACACACACACACATACACAGACACACACACATACACACACACACACACACACACGCACATACACAGACACACGCACATACGCACACACACACACACACGCACACACACACACACGCACACACGCACACACACAGACACACACAGACACACACACACATACACACACATACACATACACACACACACACACACACACACACAGACACACACACACACACACACACACACACACACACAGACACACGCACATACGCACACACACACACACACACACACAGACACACACACATACACACACACACACACACACACGCACATACACAGACACACGCACATACGCACACACACACACACACGCACACACACACACACACACGCACACACATACACACACATACACATACACACACACACACATACACACACACACACACACACACACACACACTGGTGGTTTCTGCTCCTGCAGTCTGCACACGGTCCTAAGACGCCTCCATGTGGTGAGACGGTGAACTACAACTAGAAACAGATTGGTATACTTGTGAGGACGTTGTTCTGCGAACTGTAATCTGAACCTGAAGATTAATTGTTCCGATTCTGTGTCACCGATGTTTAATAACTCCTCTCCTTTCCTCTCCTCCTCTCTCCTCCTCCTCGTCTCCTCTCCTTGTCTCCTCCCCCCTAGCTCAGGTGTAAGGTGTCAGCGTTGCGGTCTCTGGTCATCCGTCACTCAGAGAAGCTTTCTGCCTTCAGAGCGCTGCACCCCGACACGGTGAGGACGCTCTTCCCCCCTCTCTACAAGGAGCTGTTCGGGGCCGACCTGTAGACCAGGACCCGGAGCTCCTGACTCTGCAGGGCGACGAGTAGACCAGGACCCGGAGCTCCTGACTCTGCAGGGCGACGAGTAGACCAGGACCCGGAGCTCCTGACTCTGCAGGGCGACGAGTAGACCAGGACCCGGAGCTCCTGACTCTGCAGGGCGACGAGTAGACCAGGACCCGGAGCTCCTGACTCTGCAGGGCGACGAGTAGACCAGGACCCGGAGCTCCTGACTCTGCAGGGCGACGAGTAGACCAGGACCCGGAGCTCCTGACTCTGCAGGGCGACGAGTAGACCAGGACCCGGAGCTCCTGACTCTGCAGGGCGACGAGTAGACCAGGACCTGGAGCTCCTGACTCTGCAGGGCGACGAGTAGACCAGGACCCGGAGCTCCTGACTCTGCAGGGCGACGAGTAGACCAGGACCTGGAGCTCCTGACTCTGCAGGGCGACGAGTAGACCAGGACCCGGAGCTCCTGACTCTGCGGGGCGACGAGTAGACCAGGACCCGGAGCTCCTGACTGCGGGGCGACGAGTAGACCAGGACCCGGAGCTCCTGACTCTGCAGGGCGACGAGTAGACCAGGACCCGGAGCTCCTGACTGCGGGGCGACGAGTAGACCAGGACCCGGAGCTCCTGACTCTGCAGGGCGACGAGTAGACCAGGACCCGGAGCTCCTGACTGCGGGGCGACGAGTAGACCAGGACCCGGAGCTCCTGACTCTGCAGGGCGACGAGTAGACCAGGACCTGGAGCTCCTGACTCTGCGAGGCGACGAGTAGACCAGGACCTGGAGCTCCTGACTCTGCGGGGCGACGAGTAGACCAGGACCCGGAGCTCCTGACTGCAGGGCGATGAGTAGACCAGGACCCGGAGCTCCTGACTCTGCGGGGCGATGAGTAGACCAGGACCTGGAGCTCCTGACTGCGGGGCGACGAGTAGACCAGGACCTGGAGCTCCTGACTCTGCGAGGCGACGAGTAGACCAGGACCAGGAGCTCCTGACTCTGCGGGGCGACGAGTAGACCAGGACCTGGAGCTCCTGACTCTGCGGGGCGACGAGTAGACCAGGACCTGGAGCTCCTGACTCTGCGGGGCGACGAGTAGACCAGGACCTGGAGCTCCTGACTCTGCGGGGCGACGAGTAGACCAGGACCTGGAGCTCCTGACTCTGCGAGGCGACGAGTAGACCAGGACCCGGAGCTCCTGACTCTGCGGGGCGACGAGTAGACCAGGACCCGGAGCTCCTGACTCTGCGGGGCGACGAGTAGACCAGGACCTGGAGCTCCTGACTCTGCGGGGCGACGAGTAGACCAGGAGCCAGCCAGATCCGGACGGACCATGGAGGATCTACTGGGAGATTTGAACTCCTCCTCCTCTTCGTCCTCATCTCCTCCTCTTCCTCTCCTCCTCCTCTTCCTCTTCTTCCTCCTCTTCTTCCTCCTCTCCTCCTCCAGGTGGGACCAGAAGGTCTTCATTAACCTCTCATGTCCCCGGATCTTGGATCTGGACTCTGACTCAGTATTCATATCCAATATATACGGTTTGATTTGTTGTTGTTGTTGTTGTTGTTGTTGTTGATGATGTCCGTAAAGGTTGGTCACAGTTCCAGGAGGAGTGAGGAGGTGAGCGATGTTAGCATAGATTTTATTTCATTTATTAGGTTTCATGTCGATGATTTGATTCGTCGAGAACCTCCTCGTCTCTAGCGGTCGCTAGCCGATCGATTGGCCGAGCCTTCGCTAAGTCCCGCCCCCTCGAGCGCAGACTGGCCAATCGCTCGTCGGGGGTTGAAGTTGCGCAATAGAGATACTCGTTAGCGCTCGCTACTGAAGGGGACTGAATGTGTTTTCACCTTTCCTCCCTTCCTCTCCTCGTCTCCTCACCTTGTCTCCTCTCTCTCTGTCAACCCTCCTCTCCTGTCCTCTCCCCTCCTTGTCTCCTCTGTCCTTGTCTCCTCTCCTAAGTAAACAGCGTTTTCACTCATGAAAAGAGAAGAATACTTAAGTTATGTATTTACATATAGAACTATAAGTTATGTATTGTTCTGTATTTATGGTCTGAAGCACTCTGAGGTGAATAATAATCAAACTAAACACTAAACATCGTATTCACTCATCTCACACACTTTTTACTTGATTATTGATTATCAGAAGCATAATTCAAAAGCATAATTGATTATCAGAAGCATAATTCAGCTGCGGGATCTCACCTGATTTAAAAATTGTAACTTGTGTTTGTGCTTGTTTGGTTATTCGTTGATAATATTAATTTTGTCTTCTTGTTATTGATCCCCGGAGCAGAGATGAACCGTTTCTACCCGGTAACAGATAATCCTGCGCTCTGGTTGGTTGAGCTAAATGTAGCATGTAGCATGTAGCACCACCTGGTGGCCTCGCAGGGAACTGCAGGTTCTCTGCTGAGAGTTTGTCTGCAGTAGATCTTTCAACATTAATTAACACGGAAAAACACACAAATATTAATGCGGAGCAGATGAAATGTTTGAAGCATGTTCGGTGAGGTCACCGTGAGCTTGACCTTTGACCTCATCAGTCCATGTGGAGGTCGTGCCAAAAGTTCCCGAGACGCTTCCAGTGCCAACATAAGGACGTTGTTGAAATGAGACTCTTTGGTTCAGCCATGTTTACATTTTTAAATAATAAAATAAAAGCAATATCGCAAAAATGAACACGGTATGAAAAGCAATAGAGACACTGCTTCTTAAAATAAGAGACACTATGCAGCAAGAGAAGTAACGCAAATATTACTGTGTGTGTGTGTGTGTGTGTGTGTGTGAGCGTGTGTTTGTGTGTGTGTGTGTGTGTCTGTGTGCGTGTGTGTGTGTGTGTGTGTGTGTGCGTGTGTGTGTGCGTGTGTGTCTGTGTGTGTGTGTCTGTGTGTGTGTGTGTGTGTGTGTGTGTGTGTGTGAGCGTGTGTGTGTGTGTGTGTGTGTGTGTGTGTGAGCGTGTGTGTCTGTGTGTGTGTGTGTGTCTGTGTGTGTGTGTGTGAGCGTGTGTGTGTGTGTGTGTGTTTGTGTGCGTGTGTGTCTGTGTGTGTGTGTCTGTGTGTGTGTGTGTGTGTGTGTGTGTGTGTGTGTGAGCGTGTGTGTGTGTGTGTGTGTGTGTGTGTGTGTGTGTGTGTGTGTGTGTGTGTGGACTACTCGCTGCTGGGAGGAGACATTTTGTTTTCATGTTTGTTAACAACAGTCTCCGGGTTTCAAAGCCCAATGTGTAAAGAGAACTTGTCAATAATGTAAATGTTTTCTGTTGTTGTTGTTTTGTGAGTAGTTTTGAAACATTTCCTTTTGAATCTTTTGCGTGCCGTTGGTTTCATATTTTGTCGCCCTGTAACATGAATGATGACACGCCTCCTCGTTCTTTGAGTAGCTTAATTAATAACGTGTGGACATTGATATGCATCTTATTAATGTGTCTTGGGTCTTGGTTTTACCAACTATGTTTCTTCACAGGGTTATTTATGCATTCAAAGGATAATTATGTAAGTTGTCAGGTGACAGGTGAGTTAGCTTTCTGACGTGTTCCAGAGACTCTGAAACACGTCAGAAACACAATAACAAAGCTAAGCTTACAGTAGCTAAGCCTAATAAAACTAAGCTAACAGTAGCTAAGATACAGTGTACAAGATAACAGTAGCTAAGCTAACAGTCACTAAGCTTAAAGTAGAAAGCTTAAAGTAGCTTAGCGTAAAGTAGCTAAGCTAAGCTAACAGTAGCTAAACTGACAGTAGCTAAGTTAACAGTAGCTACACTTAAAGTAGCTAAGCTAACCGTAGCAATGCTTAAAGTAGCTAAGCTAACAGTAGCTAATGTTAAAGTAGCTAATCGAACAGTAGCTAATCAAACAGTAGCTAAGCTTAAAGTAGCTAAGCTAACTGTAGCTAAGCTAAAAGTAGCTGAGCTAAACGTAGCTAAGCTAACAGTAGCTAGGGTCGGTTCGACTCACCTGTCGTCTGAGTTGAATTTTCCTTTAAATTGTTATTATGAATATGAGATGTTATTTCAAAGCCTGCACCTGTATCAGCGTGTCGAGCATCGATTTGATTCTTAAAACTGACTTCTGTTTTGATACGGAGCAAAGCTGCAGTATCGGAAATGTATAAAAAAATAAAATAAATAAAACAGATTGAACAAAAAGCATTTCTTTGTTTTTGTTCTTTTGAATTCCATGAAAAAAAAAATCAATAAAAGTATAAAGAAAACTTATTGTCCACATTTCAAACGCTAATAAAGTTATCTATGTTTGAACAACAATGAAGGTCTGGTTTAACACACACACACACACATATGTACTCACACACACACACACACACTTGTACTCACACACACACACTCAGAGGTGTTCTCAACAGGAACAAACACATTCATGTTTACGTCTACTTTTCTGTCCTAAAGAGCCACTTGGAATAATTTGCTGTGAAGAAATCCTGAATGTTTTTTATTTGTATTAATAGCGACTGTTGGTTATGTCATCCTCTTTCAGGTTGAAAATGTTGTCTTGTTGTCTTGTTCTTTTTTTGTCTTGTTGTTGTCTTGTTCTCTTGTTCTCTTGTTGTCTTGTTGTCTTGTTGTCTTGATGTCTTGTTGTCTTGTTGTCTTGTTGTCTTGATGTCTTGTTGTCTTGTTGTCTTGTTCTCTTGTTGTCTTGGTGTCTTGTTGTCTTGTTGTCTTGTTCTCTTGTTGTCTTGGTGTCTTGTTGTCTTGTTGTCTTGTGGTCTTGATGTCTTGTTCTCTTGTTCTCTTGATGTCTTGTTCTCTTGTTGTCTTATTGTCTTGTTGTCTTGTTGTCTTATTGTCTTGATGTCTTGTTCTCTTGTTCTCTTGTTGTCTTGATGTCTTATTGTCTTGATGTCTTGATGTCTTGTTCTCTTGTTATCTTGTTGTCTTGTTCTCTAGTTGTCTTGTTGTCTTGTTGTCTTATTGTCTTGTTCTCTTGTTCTCTTGTTGTCTTGATGTCTTGATGTCTTGTTCTCTTGTTGTCTTGTTGTCTTGTTCTCTTGATGTCTTATTGTCTTGTTCTCTTGTTCTCTTGTTGTCTTGTTGTCTCATTGTCTTGTTCTCTTGTTCTCTTGTTGTCTTGTTCTCTTGATGTCTTGTTCTCTTGTTCTCTTGTTCTCTTGTTGTCTTCTTCTCTTGTTCTCTTGTTGTCTTGATGTCTTGTTGTCTTATTGTCTTGTTCTCTTGTTCTCTTGTTGTCTTGATGTCTTGATGTCTTGTTCTCTTGTTGTCTTGTTGTCTTGTTCTCTTGATGTCTTATTGTCTTGTTCTCTTGTTCTCTTGTTGTCTTGTTGTCTCATTGTCTTGTTCTCTTGTTCTCTTGTTGTCTTGTTCTCTTGTTCTCTTGTTGTCTTCTTCTCTTGTTCTCTTGTTCTCTTGTTGTCTTGTTGTCTTATTGTCTTGTTCTCTTGTTCTCTTATTGTCTTGATGTCTTGATGTCTTGTTCTCTTGTTATCTTGTTGTCTTGTTCTCTAGTTGTCTTGTTGTCTTGTTGTCTTATTGTCTTGTTCTCTTGTTCTCTTGTTGTCTTGATGTCTTGATGTCTTGTTCTCTTGTTGTCTTGTTGTCTTGTTCTCTTGATGTCTTATTGTCTCATTGTCTTGTTCTCTTGTTCTCTTGTTGTCTTGTTCTCTTGATGTCTTGTTCTCTTGTTCTCTTGTTGTCTTCTTCTCTTGTTCTCTTGTTGTCTTGTTGTCTTGTTGTCTTATTGTCTTGTTCTCTTGTTCTCTTGTTGTCTTGATGTCTTGATGTCTTGTTCTCTTGTTGTCTTGTTGTCTTGTTCTCTTGATGTCTTATTGTCTTGTTCTCTTGTTCTCTTGTTGTCTTGTTGTCTCATTGTCTTGTTCTCTTGTTCTCTTGTTGTCTTGTTGTCTTATTGTCTTGTTCTCTTGTTCTCTTGTTCTCTTGTTGTCTTCTTCTCTTGTTCTCTTGTTGTCTTGATGTCTTGTTGTCTTGTTCTTTTGTTCTCTTGTTGTCTTGTTGTCTTGTTCTCTTGTTCTCTTGTTGTCTTGTTGTCTTATTGTCTTGTTCTCTTGTTCTCTTGTTGTCTTGTTCTCTTGTTGTCTTGTTGTCTTGTTGTATTGTTCTCTTGTTCTCTTGTTGTCTTGTTCTCTTGTTGTCTTGTTGTCTTGTTGTCTTGTTCTCTTGTTGTCTTGTTGTCTTGATGTCTTGTTCTCTTGTTCTTTTGTTGTCTTGATGTCTTGATGTCTTGTTCTCTTGTTCTCTTGTTGTCTTGTTCTCTTGTTCTTTTGTTGTCTTGTTGTCTTGTTGTCTTGTTCTCTTGTTCTCTTGTTCTCTTGTTGTCTTGTTCTCTTGTTCTCTTGTTCTCTTGATGTCTTGATGTCTTGTTGTCTTATTGTCTTATTGTCTTGTTCTCTTGTTCTCTTGTTGTCTTGATCTCTTGTTGTCTTATTGTCTTATTGTCTTATTGTCTTGTTCTCTTGTTCTCTTGTTGTCTTGATCTCTTGTTGTCTTATTGTCTTATTGTCTTGTTCTCTTGTTCTCTTGTTGTCTTGTTCTCTTGTTGTCTTGATGTCTTATTGTCTTATTGTCTTGTTCTCTTGTTCTCTTGTTGTCTTGTTCTCTTGTTGTCTTGATCTCTTGTTGTCTTATTGTCTTATTGTCTTGTTCTCTTGTTCTCTTGTTGTCTTGTTCTCTTGTTGTCTTGATCTCTTGTTGTCTTATTGTCTTATTGTCTTGTTCTCTTGTTCTCTTGTTCTCTTGATGTCTTGTTCTCTTGTTGTCTTGTTTTCTTTAAACAGATCAACAGATTGTGGAACAATAAGATCAGGTAACTTATTGAGACAGTGTCCCGTGTCTCCACCAGGGGGCAGCAGAGTGCAGTTGAGTCAGGTGTGTTTATGTCTCTCTCTCTAACACAATGTTCTTTCTTCTGCTTTTAATTCTTCATCTTTTAGACCTCGTTGTTTTAGTTTCTGTCTTTCTCAACAGGCTGAACAGGAAGTAGATGTTTCTGTTTCCTGTCGGAGTGTTTTTAGACCTGCTCTCTACATCTTTTCATTTTATTTTTTCATCCACTTGTTTTCCATTCATCTCACCTCAAAGCCTCAAAGCCTCAAAGCCTCAAAGACTCAAAGACTCAAAGACTCAAAGTCTTCGGCTGTGACTTGCTAAAGACGCACTGATTTCCGTCCTGGGGAGCATCCTCGGTATTTTGGGGGATTCTTCTTTTACTTTCAATATTTAAAATAGGAAATGATTCAGTGTTTCTCCATCAGGGTTTTTGTTCCTGGCAGGAAAAGATCAAATGCTTAACTTAAAGGCTCCTGAATATACGGTATTTTAATTATGGAGCCGGTGGAAGTGATTAGATGAGCTTAGCTTAGCATAAAGACTGGAAGCATATGGAAACAGCTTGTCTTGCGGTCTTGGGCGTCCCTGGCGGCCCACCATCCAGGCCATCCCTCCGTCCTCACAGACCAAAGCCACCAGTGCAGAGACTTCAGAACAAAGGTTCCTCAAAGGTTCCTCAAAGGTTCCTCTGCTCACCTTTACGTAGACGCGGTGCGTTCAGTCCCGTTACGCCCGGTCCCCGCGGAGCCCTCCTCGCCGATTGTTGTGGCTGATTGGACTTCACGCTGGCTCGACGATGATCGACTGCTCTACTTTCTTACTACCTGTCGGCTATCTGACCACTGATGAGACGCTGAAGACCAATAACCTGCTTAGTGTGTGTGGGTGAATCAATCCGGATCTAAAAAACCTCAAATGTGTTTAACCGTCTGTTTCACTGCTTAAAGGAATAGTCTAAGTTGATGTTGTGTGTGTGTGTGTGTGTGTGTGTGTGTGTGTGTGTGTGTGTGTGTGTGTGTGTGTGTGTGTGACTTCAGTATGCACACAGGTGTCTCCTCCCTAGACGAGCTGAATACAAACATTGATTAATTAAGGGCTAATTTCCTGCTCCATTGACTCCCTCTCACGTCGCTGGTCTCCTCTCCTGAGAGGACCAAACAGACGAACCCCCAAAGTACACACCGCCTCCACACACCACTGGTCTGCAGCCCAAGAACAACGATGACCAACATCTCCTGGTACACACCGAGGGATGGAACCTGGTCTCTGCATGTCTCCACATCATCTTCTCTGTGTCTTCACATTGTCTTTTCTATGTCTCCACAGCATCTTCTCTATGTGTTCACATTGTCTTCACATTGTCTTTTCTGTGTCTTCTCTATGTCTTCACATTGTCTTCACATTGTCTTTTCTATGTCTTCTCTATGTCTTCACATTGTCTTCACATTGTCTTTTCTATGTCTTCACATTGTCTTTTCTATGTCTTCACATTGTCTTTTCTATGTCTTCTCTATGTCTTCACATTGTCTTCACATTGTCTTTTCTATGTCTTCTCTATGTCTTCACATTGTCTTCACATTGTCTTTTCTATGTCTTCACATTGTCTTTTTTTATGTCTTCACATTGTCTTTTTTTATGTCTTCACATTGTCTTTTCTATGTGTTCACATTGTCTTTTTTTATGTCTTCACATTGTCTTCACATTGTCTTTTCTATGTGTTCACATTGTCTTCACATTGTCTTCTTATTGTCTTCTTATTGTCTTCTTAAAGTTTATTTAGCATTAAGAAACTTCTGGATGTGTTCATTACGTTCCCCGGCCATGTCCGAGTAAATGCAATCAAAAAGCGCTTTTATGGAATTGCAGTTAATTGATTTATTCAATATTTCAATGAAAATGCATTCCTATCACAATTCATTACGGAGCTTATCATTGTGCTCGAGTCCAGCTCCTCAGCAGGATTAACATCTGGAGTCTTTGGTCCTCCTCGTCTGGACCATATCAGCCCTCTGAAGGTTCAACTATCCTGATTACTGAAGTCTGGTTCAACTATCCTGATTACTGAAGTCTGGTTCAACTATCCTGAGTACTGAAGTCTGGATCAACTATCCTGATTACTGAAGTCTGGATCAACTATCATGATTACTGAAGTCAGGTTCAACTATCCTGATTACTGAAGTCTGGTTCAACTATCCTGATTACTGAAGTCTGGATCAACTATCCTGATTACTGAAGTCTGGATCAACTATCATGATTACTGAAGTCAGGTTCAACTATCCTGATTACTGAAGTCAGGTTCAACTATCCTGATTACTGAAGTCTGGTTCAACTATCCTGATTACTAAAGTCTGGTTCAACTATCCTGATTACTGAAGTCTGGTTCAACTATCCTGATTACTGAAGTCTGGTTCAACTATCCTGAGTACTGAAGTCTGGATCAACTATCCTGATTACTGAAGTCAGGTTCAACTGTCCTGATTACTGAAGTCTGGTTCAACTATCCTGATTACTGAAGTCTGGTTCAACTATCCTGATTACTGAAGTCTGGTTCAACTATCCTGAGTACTGAAGTCTGGATCAACTATTCTGATTACTGAAGTCTGGTTCAACTATCCTGATTATTGAAGTCTGGATCAACTATCCTGATTACTGAAGTCTGGTTCAACTATCCTGATTATTGAAGTCTGGTTCAACTATCCTGATTATTGAAGTCTGGATCAACTATCCTGATTACTGAAGTCTGGTTCATCGTTTCCAAACTCCTGCATTTCTCTTTTTAATGTACTTTGACTTTTTAAAACGTTTTTTTAATGATGTTTGATTACATACTATAATATGACTTTTAAAAACGTATTAATGGCATAATAAACTTTTCTTTTTCATTATTTTTGAAGACAAACATCACTATGATCTTTTCATACTATACTATGTTTTTTGGGACTTTTAATAAAACAGTAAAACATAATTTTGACATCATTTACGTATATACACTTATATAAATATATATTTATATATACATATGTATATAAATATATATATGTATATATAAATATACATACATATATATATATAAATGTATATATAATCTTCTTAATAATTGTCTCCTGAACCAAGCAGAACGTCAGTAAGGACGGGGTGCACAGAAATAGAGTGTTTTTCCTCGCTTTGTATTTTCCTGCAGGAGGACAGACTGAATAATCTGAGAATAATGAATCACGTGTCTTATCTTCTATATTTCACAGTAAAAATGCATTATTCTCAGAGAGCGTATCTACACTTTTACCATCTTCTAATGTGTCTATCCGACTTCCCGGAGTTGACGGTTGCTCTGCTCAGATTGATCTCCAATGAAGGCTCTTCTCTGAACACAGAGGGTGAGATATTAGAGCCGTCCAGGTTGTCTCCGCCCTGAACACAGCACGAGTAAATAGATTGAAGGAGTGAGATCAAGTTTTACAGCGAAGGTGAAGATCCACCACTCGGTTCAGACCTTCAGAGGCAGGAGGCTGATCCTCATCCCGCTGACTGTTCTCCTTCACGGTACCAGCGCCGTCTCCTAGAAGTCTCCTTCCCGTACGACAAAGCGGCTTTATGGATCACGTTTTATCGAGGATTACTTTCGGGTTTTTCCATTCTTGTTTTGTTTGAATTTCACAGTCATTTTAAGGCAAACCATGACGTTTCCTATAAAACCTGAAACTGCTTCTGTCATCCGGGTGAAAAACTGAAGATTAATAGAAGAAAGAAGCTGGCACCACCAATGTTTTAATGAGCAATTGTAACGTTGTGGGAGAAGGAGATTAAACTAAACTAGACTAAAATAGACTAGACTAAACTAGACTTAACTAAACTCGATTAGACTAGGCACGCTGACTGTTCTCCTACATTATCTGTATCTGTTTCCTCTTTAATAGTGCTTATAGTTAGGGCTGAATCAGGTTTGCCCTGGTCCAGCCCCTTGATATGCTGCTATAGGCTTATAGGCTGCTGGGGGATGTTTTAGGATACACTGAGCACCTATCTCCTCTTCTCTCTCTCCTTATGGATGAATTTACATCTCTCCATTGCACCTTATTAACTCTGCTTCCTCCCCGGAGTCGTTGTGACTTCACGTCTCATAGGGTCCATTGGACCTGGAGGTGTCTGATGATGGTCCTGGGTCCTTGCCCCTGCTTCTTGCATCCATCCTCTGGCCTAGACCTGGCCTCCTTCCCAATGGCCCACACCCGGTGAGCCCAACCAGAGCTAACACAGCCGGTAATCACACCCGGTGAGCCCAACCAGAGCTAACACAGCCGGTAATCACAGCCGGTGAGCCCAACCAGAGCTAACACAGCCGGTAATCACACCCGGTGAGCCCAACCAGAGCTAACACAGCCGGTAATCACACCCGGTCAGCCCAACCAGAGCTAACACAGCCGGTAATCACACCCGGTGAGCCCAACCAGAGCTAACACAGCCGGTAATCACACCCGGTCAGCCCAACCAGAGCTAACACAGCCGGTAATCACAGCCGGTGAGCCCAACCAGAGCTAACACAGCCGGTAATCACACCCGGTCAGCCCAACCAGAGCTAACACAGCCGGTAATCACACCCGGTCAGCCCAACCAGAGCTAACACAGCCGGTAATCACAGCCGGTGAGCCCAACCAGAGCTAACACAGCCGGTAATCACAGCCGGTGAGCCCAACCAGAGCTAACACAGCCGGTAATCACACCCGGTGAGCCCAACCAGAGCTAACACAGCCGGTGAGCCCAACCAGAGCTAACACACCCGGTGAGCCCAACCAGAGCTAACACACCCGGTGAGCCCCACCGGCTAAACAGGCGGTGAAGCGCTGCAGCTTTTAAACAACAGTAAAGAGCGAACGCAGAGACGGAGAGCATCTGGTTTTTATTTAGCCGTTAATGGCCGAGGTGAGCCTTCGATGGAGAGGAATAATGAGGCGGATCAATGTCCATTGACCCACTGCACTACCCATTACACGGAGGTAGCCTAATCGGCTCCCTAAGTAACCGGCTAACGGGAGATAACATTAGAAAAGAGGAGCTGCAGAGTTGGGAAGGACTATTGATCCGAGCCATAAATGATAGAGCTATCGATCGTTGGAGGCTTCTTTGTTCAGGGTTCAAGTTCTGCTCTTTTCCAGCAGAGAGCTCCCAGTTTAAGTGGAAATTCTTAGAATGTGTCAATCAAATCATCATCAAATATTACACGCACATTAAAGTGTGTTTTGCTTCCTGATGAGGGATTCCTCTTCATCTTTGAGTGACAGCTGGGAGGCGACCCGCCGGCTGGTCTTCCCGGTGGAGTTCTTATCAACGAGAGCTTTGAACGCCGAGCGGGATCAGAACAGAACAGAACAGAACAGAACAGAACAGAACAGAACAGATCAGAACAGAGCAGAACAGAACAGAACAGAACAGAACAGAACAGAGCAGAACAGAACAGAACAGAACAGAACAGAACAGAGCAGAACAGAACAGAACAGAACAGATCAGAACAGAACAGAACAGAACAGAACAGAGCAGAACAGAACAGAACAGAACAGATCAGAACAGAACAGAACAGAACAGAACAGATCAGAGCAGAACAGAACAGAACAGAACAGAACAGAACAGAACAGAACAGAACAGAACAGAGCAGAACAGATCAGAACAGAGCAGAACAGAACAGAACAGAACAGAACAGAACAGAACCCAATTCAATTAAATCCCTGTTCCCCCCCCCCCCCCCCCCCCCCCGCTTATTTAAAATGATTTTTAAGCTGTTTGACTTCATGTTCTTTATGTTCTTTATGTTCTTCATGTTCTTCATGTTCTTTATGTTCTTCATGTTCTTCATGTTCTTCATGTTCTTTATGTTCTTTATGTTCTTCATGTTCTTCATGTTCTTCATGTTCTTTATGTTCTTCATGTTCTTCATGTTCTTTATGTTCTTTATGTTCTTCATGTTCTTTATGTTCTTTATGTTCTTCATGTTCTTTATGTTCTTTATGTTCTTAATGTTCTTCATGTTCTTTATGTTCTTCATGTTCTTCATGTTCTTTATGTTCTTTATGTTCTTCATGTTCTTTATGTTCTTTATGTTCTTCATGTTCTTTATGTTCTTCATGTTCTTTATGTTCTTCATGTTCTTCATGTTCTTTATGTTCTTTATGTTCTTCATGTTCTTCATGTTCTTTATGTTCTTCATGTTCTTCATGTTCTTTATGTTCTTCATGTTCTTTATGTTCTTTATGTTCTTCATGTTCTTCATGTTCTTTATGTTCTTTATGTTCTTTATAATCTTCATGTTCTTTATGTTCTTTATGTTCTTCATGTTCTTTATGTTCTTTATGTTCTTCATGTTCTTTATGTTCTTTATGTTCTTTATGTTCTTCATGTTCTTTATGTTCTTCATGTTCTTTATGTTCTTCATGTTCTTTATGTTCTTCATGTTCTTTATGTTCTTCATGTTCTTTATGTTCTTTATGTTCTTCATGTTCTTCATGTTCTTTATGTTCTTCATGTTCTTCATGTTCTTTATGTTCTTCATGTTCTTCATGTTCTTTATGTTCTTTATGTTCTTCATGTTCTTTATGTTCTTCATGTTCTTTATGTTCTTCATGTTCTTTATGTTCTTTATAATCTTCATGTTCTTTATGTTCTTTATGTTCTTCATGTTCTTTATGTTCTTTATGTTCTTCATGTTCTTTATGTTCTTCATGTTCCTCCAGGTACCCCCCATGCTGTGTGGGACGGAGGATTCAAATGTTTCTGTGAAATTAAAACACTCCTCCTCCTCCTGCTCCTCCTTCTCCTCCTCCTCATCCTGCTCCTCCTCTTCCTGCTCCTCCTGCTCCTCCTTCTCCTCCTCCTCTTCCTGCTTCTCCTCCTCCTCCTCTGCTCCTCCTTGATATCCAGATTCCAGTCTAAAGTCTTCTGTGTCCTCGATAATCAGATCAGCTTCCTGGGCCAAAAAGATTCTTTCAATCTAATTTGGAGATGAAACGAGCCTCAGAGGACCAGGAGGAGGACGTCCAGCCTCAGAGGACCAGGAGGAGGACGTGCAGCCTCAGAGGACCAGGAGGAGGACGTCCAGCCTCAGAGGACCAGGAGGAGGACGTGCAGCCTCAGAGGACCAGGAGGAGGACGTCCAACCTCAGAGGACCAGGAGGAGGACGTCCAGCCTCAGAGGACCAGGAGGAGGACGTCCAGCCTCAGAGGACCAGGAGGAGGACGTCCAACCTCAGAGGACCAGGAGGAGGACGTCCAACCTCAGAGGACCAGGAGGAGGACGTGCAGCCTCAGAGGACCAGGAGGAGGACGTCTAACCTCAGAGGACCAGGAGGAGGATGTGCAGCCTCAGAGGACCAGGAGAGGGGCTCTTCATGGCTTCGTCCTCAAGGCCGAAGCACCAAGAGACTTACAGCAGCCGTCAGGGCGACACTTCCGCTTCACGTCTTCGTCTTCACCCGTCATGCCCCCCCCCCCCCCCCCCTCTCAGGATGTGATTGATGGTTGTGCCGATCATCGGCGACAGAGATCCGCCATCACTCGTCCTGAATATCAAGCGGCTCTCGACCTTCCAGAACGTCTCGAAGCCGATGATGGAACGCGTGTGAACGCCTGCAGCCCCCTGGTGGTCAGTAGAGAGAATGCAGCTTTAACACATGAAGCATAGACTTCTATACAACCAGAGGAGTCGCCCCCTGGTGGTCAGGAGAGAGAATGCAGCTTTAACACATGAAGCATAGACTTCTATACAACCAGAGGAGTCGCCCCCTGGTGGTCAGTAGAGAGAATGCAGCTTTAACACATGAAGCATAGACTTCTATACAACCAGAGGAGTCGCCCCCTGGTGGTCAGTAGAGAGAATGCAGCTTTAACACATGAAGCATAGACTTCTATACAACCAGAGGAGTCGCCCCCTGGTGGTCAGTAGAGAGAATGCAGCTTTAACACATGAAGCATAGACTTCTATACAACCAGAGGAGTCGCCCCCTGGTGGTCAGTAGAGAGAATGCAGCTTTAACACATGAAGCATAGACTTCTATACAACCAGAGGAGTCGCCCCCTGGTGGTCAGTAGAGAGAATGCAGCTTTAACACATGAAGCATAGACTTCTATACAACCAGAGGAGTCGCCCCCTGGTGGTCAGTAGAGAGAATGCAGCTTTAACACATGAAGCATAGACTTCTATACAACCAGAGGAGTCGCCCCCTGGTGGTCAGTAGAGAGAATGCAGCAGGGCCCTTGAAGTCACATGTCTCCTCTCTGCTAACGAGGAGCTGTTCCGTTTTTTAATTTTTCCCAAAACATTGAACCGTTTTCTTGTTAATTTCTAAATTGAGCGACCAGGTGCTGGTGTGAAGGATCAGCACTGTTGCCATGGTTACCGGCAGCTTAATTTGTAAAAGCATTGTGCCACGATTCAGAACGGGTTAATCCCAAGTACGTGATTAACCCGCTTGGCGCTGCAGGGACTGTTGATTATCAGCAGAAAGTTGGATCAATAAAGTCTTTCCCACGGCAGGTACAGTCAGAGCAGGAAGTCCTGAGGGGCTTCAAACCTCGCTGACGGAGAAAGACGAGAAGAGGAGACGAGGAGAAGACGAGAAGAGGAGACGAGGAGAAGACGAGAAGAGGAGAAAGACGAGAAGGACGAGAAGACGAGAAGAGGAGACGAGGAGAAGACGAGAAGAGGAGACGAGGAGAAGACGAGAAGAGGAGAAAGACGAGAAGGACGAGAAGACGAGAAGAGGAGAAAGACGAGAAGAGGAGACGAGGAGAAGACGAGAAGGACGAGAAGACGAGAAGAGGAGAAAGACGAGAAGAGGAGAAGAGGAGAAAGACGAAAAGACGAGAAAGACGAGAACATGTGAACACATGACCGTAAAGACATGAACACATTAACACGGGAACACATGAACGTGAACACATGAACACATGAACGTGAACATGTGAACGTGGACACATGAAAACATGAAGACATGAACGTGGACACATGAACACATGAACGTGAACACGTGAACACATGAACACATGAACGTGAACACGTGAACACATGAACACATGAACGTGAACACATGAACACATGAACACATGACCGTGGACACATGAACACATGAACACATGAACGTGAACATGTGAACGTGGACACATGAACACATGAAGACATGAACGTGAACACATGAACACATGAACACATGAACGTGAACACGTGAACGTGAACACATGAACACATGAACGTGAACACATGAACACATGAACGTGAACACGTGAACACATGAACACATGAACACATGAACGTGAACACGTGAACGTGAACACATGAACACATGAACGTGAACACGTGAACGCGTGAACACGTGAGCACATGAACACATGAAAACATGAACACATGAACGTGAACACGTGAACACGTGAACAAGTGAGCACATGAACACATGAACGTGAACACGTGAACACATGAACACATGAACGTGAACACATGAACACGTGAGCACATGAACGTGAACACATGAACACATGAACGTGAACATGTGAACACGTGAACACATGAACGTGAACACATGAACACGTGAACACATGAACACATGAACGTGAACACATGAACACATGTACGTGAACACATGAACACGTGAGCACATGAACGTGAACACGTGAACATGTGAGTGTGCAGTTCTTTCTTCTCTTGTGGTTTTGGGTTCTCAGCTTCACACTCATCATATTCTGCTGATGACATCACGTCCTCGGCTCCTGTCAATCATCTCTTGTGTCGTGGTTTCCATTCATCGTATTCTCATCATCGTCATGTGATCAGAATCTGTCACGCTCACTGTGGTTGGCTGCTCCCCTCTCTGTTATCACTCATCACAGGAGGAGGAGGAGGAGGAGGAGGAGGAGGAGGGGGAGGGGGGAGGGAGGAGGAGGAGGAGGGGGGAGGGAGGAAGAGGGGGGAGGGAGGAGGAGTAGAGAGGAGGAGGGCGAGGGAGGAGGAGTAGAGAGGAGGAGGGAGGAGGAGGAGGAGGAGGAGAAGGAGGAGGAGGAGGAGGAGGAGTAGAGAGGAGGAGGGAGGAGTAGAGAGGAGGAGGGAGGAGGAGGGGGGAGGGAGGAGGAGTAGAGCGGAGGAGTAGATAGGAGGAGGAGGGGGGAGGGAGGAGGCGGGGGGAGTAGAGAGGAGGAGTAGAGAGGAGGAGGGAGGAGGAGGGGGAGGGAGGAGGAGTAGAGAGGAGGAGGGCGAGGGAGGAGGAGTAGAGAGGAGGAGGGAGGAGGAGGAGGAGCAGGAGGAGGAGGGAGGAGGAGTAGAGAGGAGGAAGGGGGAGGGAGGAGGAGTAGAGAGGAGGAGGAGGAGGGAGGAGGAGTAGAGAGGAGGAGGAGGGAGGAGGAGTAGAGAGGAGGAGTAGAGAGGAGGAGGGAGGAGGAGTAGAGAGGAGGAGGAGGAGGAGGAGGGAGGAGGAGTAGAGAGGAGGAGTAGAGAGGAGGAGGGAGGAGGAGTAGAGAGGAGGAGGAGGAGGAGGGAGGAGGAGTAGAGAGGAGGAGGGGGAGGGAGGAATGTTGTTTCTTCATTATCTGAATCACACACCGATACTTTCTCAGACTGGAGGAGTTTCCCAGGTGGGTTCTTACTTCGACTAATTATAGTGTTCATTCCAGCATGAAACACTGTTCCCAGAAGGTCTCTGTGTTTCTCTGCCTCCCCATCTGTTCCCAGAAGGTCTCTGTGTTTCTCTGCCTCCCCATCTGCTCCCAGAAGGTCTCTGTGTTTCTCTGCCTCCCCATCTGTTCCCAGAAGGTCTCTGTGTTTCTCTGCCTCCCCATCTGCTCCCAGAAGGTCTCTGTGTTTCTCTGCCTCCCCATCCTGTTCCCAGAAGGTCTCTGTGTTTCTCTGCCTCCCCATCTGCTCCCAGAAGGTCTCTGTGTTTCTCTGCCTCCCCATCTGCTCCCAGAAGGTCTCTGTGTTTCTCTGCCTCCCCATCTGCTCCCAGAAGGTCTCTGTGTTTCTCTGCCTCCCCATCATGTGGAGAAGACATTTCCGTGGCTGAGGGCGGCGCTGCGTCGGCTTTGTGTGGACGGAGCTCCAGCGGCGCGTCGCAGCCGTGACCTTTCTGCTCCTTCACAGGACAAAACCACGAAGCCGCTGCGGTGACCAAGGCCTCAGAAAATCCATGTGTAACTAAATATATCTAAAAGCCCCCCCGCGAAGCTGTGAATAAAAGAAAAAAGGGTCTTTTCTGACACAACAAGCAGGCGATGCTCCAACATGAACATCTAGAACGTCTCCAACCTTTCACATGAAGGTCATCGGGAACAACTCGTCTGCTGGGAGTCAACAGGCTGAGCTCCACTTCCCATCACCACAGAATGTAACCGACAGCGTCGAGAAACTTATCACATTAGAAACCGCACACATGGATAATGAATGCATGAATAGGGCGTACGTCAAAGTCTACGATTCACACCTTTAATCCGTTTTAAAGTGGCGCGTTTGATGTGGAACGTGTCGGTCCATTGAGGTTCCCGATGGCGGTCCGGACCTCGGACCCGCGGTGGTTGTCGGTCACGGCTCCGTGGGGTCAAAAGGTCGACGCGGTGCATGTTCTGCACACACCAGTCCTCCCACTGGTCCAGGTGGCCCAGTGTTCTGTTGCCTGAAGGCAGAGAGAGGATCTATTTGAAGCTTTGAAATAGAAACCAGTGGGATGAGAACACTTTGACAGGTTCCATGGTGTCGGGTTATTCCTCAGACCGGTTCTACATTTCAACCCGATGAATGAATCAAGGTGAGACTTTTAAAAATCATTTTTGACTGACTTTGCAGACCAAACAACTTTGAGATCAAAGAGAAAAACTCACCTAGCTCACCTTCAGCAGTCGAGAGAACTTTAAAAACTAATCCTCTGCTTCTGGAAAGAAGTCCTTCCTCTTAGCTTCGAGCTGAATGTCAAACATGTTATTGCTTTTAAAATCAAATGAAAACAATTTCTTTAAAAGTCTGATTTCACCATGATATATATGAAGCATAGACTTCTATACAACCAGAGGAGTCACCCCCTGGTGGTCAGGAGAGAGAATGCAGCTTTAACACATGAAGCATAGACTTCTATACAACCAGAGGAGTCACCCCCTGGTGGTCAGGAGAGAGAATGCAGCTTTAACACATGAAGCATAGACTTCTATACAACCAGAGGAGTCACCCCCTGGTGGTCAGGAGAGAGAATGCAGCTTTAACACATGAAGCATAGACTTCTATACAACCAGAGGAGTCGCCCCCTGGTGGTCAGGAGAGAGAATGCAGCTTTAACACATGAAGTATAGACTTCTATACAACCAGAGGAGTCGCCCCCTGGTGGTCAGTAGAGAGAATGCAGCTTTAACACATGAAGCATAGACTTCTATACAACCAGAGGAGTCGCCCCCTGGTGGTCAGGAGAGAGAATGCAGCTTTAACACATGAAGCATAGACTTCTATACAACCAGAGGAGTCGCCCCCTGGTGGTCAGGAGAGAGAATGCAGCTTTAACACATGAAGTATAGACTTCTATACAACCAGAGGAGTCGCCCCCTGGTGGTCAGTAGAGAGAATGCAGCTTTAACACATGAAGCATAGACTTCTATACAACCAGAGGAGTCGCCCCCTGGTGGTCAGTAGAGAGAATGCAGCTTTAACACATGAAGCATAGACTTGTATACAACCAGAGGAGTCGCCCCCTGGTGGTCAGGACAGAGAATGCAGCTTTCCTTGATTGGCCTCCTGCTATCACACTATATTCAAGCTACCAGGATGTGGTTGCTATGGAGGATGACGTGGACAAAACAGAAGATGACAGGAGACGTTTAGTCAAAGAAATCATTTCTTTTTGTTTCATGGAAAATAAAAGCTTGTTGAGGACTTCTTCTGTTCGCTGCAGGCTCAATGTCAACGATGGATTATTGTAATTATCAGAGTTTTGTGGCTGACGTCTCAAAACCTGGAATCAAGTTTTCTAAAAAATGTCAAACAGAGAAATAGTTTAGGGATAAATCCTGCTCATTTTACATGTATTGTATTTTTTAAATGTTTTTCTTTCTTTTTGTGTCTTATTCTGTTTAAAACTGCATCATCATGCACACTACAGGATTCCCTGCTGCGTGCTTCTCTGTGAAGAAGACGTTCCTTCAGGTCACACCTCACATGAACATCTGCCCCCGACACAGCGTGTGGTGG
>NC_046968.1:29994796-30024796 GCF_009769545.1 Cyclopterus lumpus
GAGGTCCAGGAAGTCGCTTTCAGATTAAATTTTTTTTTTTTTTAAATGGAAAGTTGGAAACTCTCCTCAGACTCCAGGTTTTAAAACATAAATAGAACAAAATTGGACATGGAAAAATGTATTGATGTACTTTAAATGAATAAAGACATTACCGTCTGCAGGTTCCTCTCATGTTCCTGAGGGTTCCTTATTACGAGCAGATCCTCTTACAACGGAAAGGCTAATGGAGCTCTGAGCCTCCTGTTAGAGCCTGATGTGATTTACACTGCAGAGGAGGGAGGAGGAGAGGGAGGAGGAGAGGAGGAGAGAGGGAGGAGGAGAGGGGGGAGGAGGAGAGGGGGGAGGAGAGGAGGAGAGGAGGAGAGAGGGAGGAGGAGAGGGGGGAGGAGAGGAGGAGAGGAGGAGAGGAGGAGAGAGGGAGGAGGAGAGGGGGAGGAGAGGAGGAGAGGAGGAGAGAGGGAGGAGAAGAGGGGGGAGGAGAGGAGGAGAGGAGGAGGAGAGGGAGGAGGAGAGGAAGAGAGGAGGGAGGAGGAGAGGAGGAGAGGAGGGAGGAGGAAAGGAGGAGAGGAGGAGATAGGGAGGAGGAGAGGAGGAGAGAGGGAGGAGGAGAGGGGGGAGGAGAGGAGGAGAGGAGGAGAGGAGGAGAGAGGGAGGAGGAGAGGAGGACAATCTGTACACATACGGACATCTTTTCTATATTTAGTCACGATGCTTTTGTTTGTGAGATGGATTTTAAAGTCCTTGAGATGCTTTTGTATGAGTTGGTACAAAAGTATGTTTGAGTATGACTTCCTGTTAAAGTCCAGATACACGTTTCAGTTTGTCTTTTCAAAACAAACTTCAGTTTTAGTCACAGTTTAAGAAAAGATGGTGAAACATTACGTTTCATGGAGGGCTGCAGGGTGGTGTAGTGGGTCACCCCGTCAGCCCACAGGGTGGTGTAGTGACTCACACCGTCAGCCCACAGGGTGGTGTAGTGACTCACACCGTCAGCCCACAGGGTGGTGTAGTGGGTCACACCGTCAGCCCACAGGGTGGTGTAGTGACTCACACCGTCAGCCCACAGGGTGGTGTAGTGACTCACACCGTCAGCCCACAGGGTGGTGTAGTGGGTCACACCGTCAGCCCACAGGGTGGTGTAGTGGGTCACCCCGTCAGCCCATAGGGTGGTGTAGTGGGTCACCCCGTCAGCCCACAGGGTGGTGTAGTGACTCACACCGTCAGCCCACAGGGTGGTGTAGTGGGTCACCCCGTCAGCCCACAGGGTGGTGTAGTGACTCACACCGTCAGCCCACAGGGTGGTGTAGTGGGTCACACCGTCAGCCCACAGGGTGGTGTAGTGGGTCACACCGTCAGCCCACAGGGTGGTGTAGTGACTCACACCGTCAGCCCACAGGGTGGTGTAGTGGGTCACACCGTCAGCCCACAGGGTGGTGTAGTGACTCACACCGTCAGCCCACAGGGTGGTGTAGTGGGTCACCCCGTCAGCCCACAGGGTGGTGTAGTGACTCACACCGTCAGCCCACAGGGTGGTGTAGTGACTCACACCGTCAGCCCACAGGGTGGAGCTCCTGGGTGCTGTGTGTACGTTCTCCCCGTGGCAGCGTGGGTTCCCTCCAGGTTCTCCGGTTTTCTCAGTCCAAAGACAGGTGAGGATAGATTAAATATGTAAATTGCCCGTATAGGTTTTAACGTTAACGTCCTTGAGATGGCGAACCCTGCCTTCAGCGTTTTGGATAATGGAAAATATGCTGAAATATGCTGAAATAGTTATAGGTTTATGAAAAGATCATCATGTTGGTAAAATGAAGTTCTGAAGTTAAGTAAATGAACGTTGCCGTAGCCTCCACAGACATTCATCAGGAATCTGAAGTCTGCCCACGCGGCTCACCTGCCTGCAGTGATGAAGACTCCGGGCATCGAAGCGGAGGTCACCTTCATCGTCCGCCCGACGCCAATTAACGGGAATCTGCTCGTTAGCCAAGTAATCCATCAGGCGGCCAATAAGGTTTAAGAGAATCACGCTGACGAAGTTCAACTAAAATCTCTTTCACTGCTGCCTCAGGTCGACGGAGCTTTACGTTACAGGTGAACACAACAAAAACAACAACAACAACAACAATATATATTATATATGTATACAAAATATACATATATACAATATATATGAATTAAATATATATATTTTTTTTTTTAAATATATATTGATATGTTTACATATATATATTTATATGTATATATATATATATATGTATAAATATATACATATATTTATGATTAATACGTTCCCAGTGCCCCTCCTGAGGCTTCAGAGGGATTTCAATGATTATTCAGTTGCTGCTACTTTTAATGAGAGATCTGCATTTCACTTTTCCTGGTGAACATTGTATTATTATGGTGAACATTGTATTATTATGGTGAACATTGTATCATTATGGTGAACATTGTATTATTATGGTGAACATTGTATTATTATGGTGAACATTGTATCATCACGGTGAACATTGTATTATTATGGTGAACATTGTATCATCACGGTGAACATTGTATTATTATGGTGAACATTGTATTATTATGGTGAACATTGTATTATTATGGTGAACATTGTATCATCCTGGTGAACATTGTATTATTATGGTGAACATTGAATCATCATGGTGAACATTGTATTATTATGGTGAACATTGTATTATTATGGTGAACATTGTATCATCAGGGTGAACATTGTATTATTATGGTGAACATTGTATTATTATGGTGAACATTGTATTATTATGGTGAACATTGTATCATCATAGTGAACATTGTATTATTATGGTGAACATTGTATCATCCTGGTGAACATTGTATTATTATGCTGAACATTGTATCATTATGGTGAACATTGTATCATTATGGTGAACATTGTATTATTATGGTGAACATTGTATTATTATGGTGAACATTGTATCATTATGGTGAACATTGTATTATTATGGTGAACATTGTATTATTATGGTGAACATTGTATCATCACGGTGAACATTGTATTATTATGGTGAACATTGTATCATCACGGTGAACATTGTATTATTATGGTGAACATTGTATCATCACGGTGAACATTGTATTATTATGGTGAACATTGTATTATTATGGTGAACATTGTATTATTATGGTGAACATTGTATCATCCTGGTGAACATTGTATTATTATGGTGAACATTGAATCATCATGGTGAACATTGTATTATTATGGTGAACATTGTATTATTATGGTGAACATTGTATCATCAGGGTGAACATTGTATTATTATGGTGAACATTGTATTATTATGGTGAACATTGTATTATTATGGTGAACATTGTATCATCATAGTGAACATTGTATTATTATGGTGAACATTGTATCATCCTGGTGAACATTGTATTATTATGCTGAACATTGTATCATTATGGTGAACATTGTATTATTATGGTGAACATTGTATTATTATGGTGAACATTGTATCATTATGGTGAACATTGTATTATTATGGTGAACATTGTATCATTATGGTGAATATTGTATTATTATGGTGAACATTGTATCATTATGCTGAACATTGTATTATTATGGTGAACATTGTATCATTATGCTGAACATTGTATTATTATGGTGAACATTGTATTATTATGGTGAACATTGTATCATCCTGGTGAACATTGTATTATTATGGTGAACATTGTATTATTATGGTGAACATTGTATCATCCTGGTGAACATTGTATCATTATGGTGAACATTGTATCATCATGGTGAACATTGTATTATTATGGTGAACATTTTATTATTATGGTGAACATTGTATTATTATGGTGAACATTGTATTATTATGGTGAACATTGTATCATCCTGGTGAACATTGTATCATTATGGTGAACATTGTATCATCATGGTGAACATTGTATTATTATGGTGAACATTGTATTATTATGGTGAACATTGTATCATCATAGTGAACATTGTATTATTATAGTGAACATTGTATCATCATGGTGAACATTGTATTATTATGGTGAACATTGTATTATTATGGTGAACATTGTATTATTATGGTGAACATTGTATCATCCTGGTGAACATTGTATCATCATGGTGAACATTGTATCATTATGCTGAACATTGTATCATTATGGTGAACATTGTATTATTATGGTGAACATTGTATTATTATGCTGAACATTGTATCATTATGGTGAACATTGTATCATCATAGTGAACATTGTATTATTATGGTGAACATTGTATCATCATAGTGAACATTGTATTATTATAGTGAACATTGTATCATCATAGTGAACATTGTATTATTATGGTGAACATTGTATCATCCTGGTGAACATTGTATTATTATGCTGAACATTGTATCATCCTGGTGAACATTGTATTATTATGCTGAACATTGTATCATTATGGTGAACATTGTATTATTATGGTGAACATTGTATTATTATGGTGAACATTGTATCATTATGGTGAACATTGTATTATTATGGTGAACATTGTATCATTATGGTGAACATTGTATTATTATGCTGAACATTGTATCATCATGGTGAACATTGTATTATTATGGTGAACATTGTATCATCCTGGTGAACATTGTATTATTATGGTGAACATTGTATTATTATGCTGAACATTGTATCATTATGGTGAACATTGTATTATTATGGTGAACATTGTATTATTATGGTGAACATTGTATTATTATGGTGAACATTGTATCATCATGGTGAACATTGTATTATTATGGTGAACATTGTATCATCACGGTGAACATTGTATTATTATGGTGAACATTGTATGAACATTGTATCATTATGGTGAACATTGTATCATCATGGTGAACATTGTATTATTATGGTGAACATTGTATGAACATTGTATCATTATGGTGAACATTGTATGAACATTGTATCATTATGGTGAACATTGTATCATTATGGTGAACATTGTATCATCGTGGTGAACATTGTATCATTATGGTGAACATTGTATGAACATTGTATCATTATGGTGAACATTGTATTATTATGGTGAACATTGTATCATTATGGTGAACATTGTATCATCACGGTGAACATTGTATCATTATGGTGAACATTGTATGAACATTGTATCATTATGGTGAACATTGTATCATTACGGTGAACATTGTATCATTATGGTGAACATTGTATCATTATGGTGAACATTGTATTATTATGGTGAACATTGTATTATTATGCTGAACATTGTATTATTATGGTGAACATTGTATGAACATTGTATCATCATGGTGAACATTGTATTATTATGGTGAACATTGTATTATTATGGTGAACATTGTATCATCATGGTGAACATTGTATTATTATGGTGAACATTGTATCATCATGGTGAACATTGTATTATTATGCTGAACATTGTATTATTATGGTGAACATTGTATCATTATGGTGAACATTGTATTATTATGGTGAACATTGTATTATTATGGTGAACATTGTATCATTATGGTGAACATTGTATTATTATGGTGAACATTGTATCATCATGGTGAACATTGTATTATTATGGTGAACATTGTATCATCCTGGTGAACATTGTATCATTATGGTGAACATTGTATTATTATGGTGAACATTGTATCATCATGGTGAACATTGTATCATTATGGTGAACATTGTATCATCATGGTGAACATTGTATCATAATGGTGAACATTGTATCATCATGGTGAACATTGTATCATAATGGTGAACATTGTATCATCATGGTGAACATTGTATCATTATGGTGAACATTGTATCATCATGGTGAACATTGTATCATAATGGTGAACATTGTATCATCATGGTGAACATTGTATCATAATGGTGAACATTGTATCATCATGGTGAACATTGTATCATAATGGTGAACATTGTATCATCATGGTGAACATTGTATCATAATGGTGAACATTGCATCCACTTGAAAGGGTACTTGGAGCATGCAATGTGGAATAACTCTTTTCCAGGTTCCAGGTTCCAGGTTCCAGGTTCTCCCCTCCTCCACTCGCTCCTTGTCAGCCTCCCGTACGAACTAAGGAGGAAGTGGAGCGTGTGCTCGTTGTTCTGCATGAAGGACGCTCCACCAGCTCCTCGTTAAGGCTCCATCAGCATAATGACTTTTTAATGAAGGAGACGCAAACACACAGAGGAGCTCCACAGGGAGGCACGCCAATCAACTCCTCCTCCTCCTCCTGCTCCACCTCATCTTACTCCTTCTCTTCCTCCTCCACCTCCTCCTCCTCTTACTCCTTCTCTTCCTCCTCCTCTTCCTCCACCTCCTCCTCCTCCTCCACCTCCTCCTTCTCCTCCACCCCCACCTCCTCCTCCTCTTACTCCTTCTCTTCCTCCTCCTCTTCCTCCACCTCCTCCTCCTCCTCCACCTCCACCTCCTCCTCCTCTTACTCCTTCTCCTCCTCCTCTTCAAAATGACCCTCGAAGAAACAGCAGGTCCGTCTTTCAATCAGGATGGGCGGTTCAACCCCGTCACTGCCCTGGTCCATGTGTCCTTAAGCAAGGCACTCAGCTTTGTCTACGGTGGACGAAAGAAAGTCGCTTTGGCTTAATGAGATGTAACAAACAGACACACTTTTTGTTGGTTAGACGACTTACAGTGTTGTTTAGACTCACACAGTTAGACTCCGCCCATCGTGAGGTGAGACACACACACTCACACACACTCACACACTCACACACACTCACACACTAACACACACACACTCACACACTCAAACACACACACTCACACACACACTAACACACACACACTCACACACTAACACACACACAATCACACACTCACACACACTCACACACTCACACACTCAAACACACACACTCACACACACACTAACACACACACACTCACACACACACTCAAACACACACACTCACACACACACTCACACACTAACACACACACACTCACACACTAACACACACACACTCACACACTCACACACTCACACTGAGGAGCTTCAGGGGCCATGGACACCTCTGAAAACACATTTTCCTCCCAATTTGGCATCATTCCACTAGGGACTTTAATTTGGTGTGAACAGCGATTAGAAGATGTGGGTGGATGGAGGGATGGATGGATGGAGGGATGGATGGATGGAGGGTTGGATGGAGGGTTGGATGGATGGAGGGATGGATGAAGGGTTGGATGGATGGAGGGATGGAGGGTTGGATGGCTGGAGAGTTGGGTGGATGGAGGGTTGGATGGATGGAGGGTTGGATGGGTGGAGGGTTGGATAGAGAGTTGAATGGATGGAGGGATGGATGGAGGCTTGGATGGATGGAGGGATGGATGGATGGATGGAGGGTTGAATGGATGGAGGGTTGGGTGGATGGATGGAGGGTTGGGTGGATGGAGGGTTGGGTGGATGGAGGGTTGAATGGATGGAGGGTTGGGTGGATGGAGGGTTGGGTGGATGGAGGGTTGAATGGATGGAGGGTTGGGTGGATGGAGGGTTGAATGGATGGAGGGTTGGGTGGATGGAGGGATGGATGGAGGCTTGGATGGATGGAGGGATGGATGGAGGGTTGAATGGATGGAGGGTTGGGTGGATGGAGGGTTGAATGGATGGAGGGTTGGGTGGATGGAGGGTTGAATGGATGTAGAGTTGGATGGATGGAGGGATGGATGGAGGCTTGGATGGATGGAGGGATGGATGGATGGAGGGTTGAATGGATGGAGGGTTGGGTGGATGGAGGGTTGAATGGATGGAGGGTTGGGTGGATGGAGGGTTGGATGGATGGATGGAGGGGTGGGTGGATGGAGGGTTGGATGGATGGAGGGTTGGGTGGATGGAGGGTTGGGTTGGGTGGATGGAGGGTTGGGTGGGTGGAGGGTTGAATGGATGGAGGGTTGGGTGGATGGAGGGTTGAATGGATGGAGGGTTGGGTGGATGGAGGGATGGATGGAGGCTTGGATGGATGGAGGGATGGATGGATGGAGGGTTGAATGGATGGAGGGTTGGGTGGATGGAGGGTTGAATGGATGGAGGGTTGGGTGGATGGAGGGTTGAATGGATGGAGGGTTGGATGGATGGAGGGATGGATGGAGGCTTGGATGGATGGAGGGATGGATGGATGGAGGGTTGGGTGGATGGAGGGTTGGGTGGATGGAGGGTTGAATGGATGGAGGGTTGGGTGGATGGAGGGTTGAATGGATGGAGGGTTGGGTGGATGGATGGAGGGATGGATGGATGGAGGGTTGGGTGGATGGATGGAGGGTTGAATGGATGGAGGGTTGGGTGGATGGAGGGTTGGGTGGATGGAGGGTTGGATGGATGGATGGAGGGGTGGGTGGATGGAGGGTTGGATGGATGGATGGAGGGTTGGGTGGATGGAGGGTTGGGTGGATGGAGGGTTGGGTGGGTGGAGGGTTGAATGGATGGAGGGTTGGGTGGATGGAGGGTTGAATGGATGGAGGGTTGGGTGGATGGAGGGATGGATGGAGGCTTGGATGGATGGAGGGATGGATGGATGGAGGGTTGAATGGATGGAGGGTTGGGTGGATGGATGGAGGGTTGGGTGGATGGAGGGTTGGGTGGATGGGGGGTTGAGTGGATGGAGGGTTGGGTGGATGGAGGGTTGGATGGATGGATGGAGGGGTGGGTGGATGGAGGGTTGGGTGGGTGGATGGAGGGTTGGATGGATGGAGGGTTGGGTGGATGGAGGGTTGGGTGGGTGGATGGAGGGAGGGTTGGGTGGGTGGATGGAGGGTTGGATGTAGGGTTGGGTGGATGGAGGGTTGGGTGGATGGAGGGTTGGGTGGATGGAGGCTTGGATGGATGGAGGGATGGATGGATGGATGGAGGGTTGAATGATGGAGGGTTGGGTGGATGGATGGAGGGTTGGGTGGATGGAGGGTTGGGTGGATGGAGGGTTGAGTGGATGGAGGGTTGGGTGGATGGAGGGTTGGATGGATGGATGGAGGGGTGGGTGGATGGAGGGTTGGGTGGGTGGATGGAGGGTTGGGTGGATGGAGGGTTGGGTGGATGGAGGGTTAGGTGGATGGAGGGTTGGATGGATGGAGGGTTGGGTGGATGGAGGGTTGGGTGGATGGAGGGTTGGGTGGGTGGATGGAGGGAGGGTTGGGTGGATGGAGGGTTGGGTGGGTGGGTGGATGGAGGGTTGGATGGATGGATGGAGGGTTGGATGGATGGATGGAGGGTTGGGTGGATGGAGGGTTGGATGGATGGAGGGTTGAGTGGATGGAGGGTTGGGTGGATGGAGGGTTAGGTGGATGGAGGGTTGGATGGATGGAGGGTTGGGTGGATGGAGGGTTGGATGGATGGAGGGTTGGGTGGATGGAGGGTTGGGTGGATGGAGGGTTAGGTGGATGGAGGGTTGGATGGATGGAGGGATGGGTGGATGGAGGGTTAGGTGGATGGAGGGTTGGATGGATGGAGGGATGGGTGGATGGAGGGTTAGGTGGATGGAGGGTTGGATGGATGGAGGGATGGGTGGATGGAGGGTTGGGTGGATGGAGGGTTGGATGGATGGAGGGATGGGTGGATGGAGGGTTGGGTGTTAGCGACATGTCCTTTCAGGATGGATGGAGCTCAATACCTTGATTGAATAAAGTAGTAATAACCCTCGTGTTCTTCACGGAGTATCCTCATCCCCACATTCCAGACTATAGACCAGACCGTCAAGGCTCCCTCTGTGTCGTCAATGATTATAAGACTTTACAACGCAGTAATCAAATGACACAACGTCTGTCAACAGGATGTTTTCTATCGCCTAAAAGGGGGCGTGGCCTTTGTTGTTTTACAACTCATGAGTACCCAGTTTAACACGCTGGTTAACTTCCAATACTGCAGTTATGCTTCATGATAGCTCCATGTGGTTAAAGTTAAGGACACTTATTATTGTTCATTATCACTTAGCCTCGTTTTGTGAGAGCAAATAAGTACAAATGTGTATCTTCCAAAAAAAGCCTGCAGGAGGAAAACTAACTGGCAGATAAAGTGTGTGTGTGTGTGTGTGTGTTGTCAGAAACAGTGTGTGTGTGTGTGTGTGTGTGTGTGTGTGTGTGTGTGTGTGTGTGCGTGTGTGTGTTGTCAGAAACAGTGTGTGTGTGTGTGTGTGTGCGTGTGCGTGTATGTTGTCAGAAACAGTGTGTGTGTGTGTGTGTGTGTGTGTCTGTGTGTGTTGTCAGAAACAGTGTGTGTGTGTGTGTGTGTGTGTGGGTGGTGTGTGTCCGTGTGTGTGTGTGTTCTCAGAAACAGTGTGTGTGTGTGTGTGTGTGTTGTGTCAGAAACAGTGTGGGTAGTGTGTGAGGAGAATAAAGGCAAACACAACAAAGTGATGAGTCAATACAACCAGAAGGAATAGTTTTGTTTCTACGTGAACGGAACGCAGCTCAGGATGCTCTCCAGTTACACGGCTGAGTTATTGCATCACTTCCTTCATCATCCGGCTTTGATTGGCTGATGAGGACAATTAGAAGCTTATTGGATCACATCCCAAAACAATCAGGTCCCGCCTCCTTGTTGTTGTTTCCATCTGAGGGCCAGAAGAGGAGTGAGAACACGGACTCCAGACTGAGGCTTCTCTGAGTCCTTGGAGTTGGTCAGGAAACATTTTACCGGCTAGAGTGGGTTTTCTGACTGACCTGGTCTCTTTGGTGTGTGTGTGTGTGTGTGTGTGTGTGTGTGTGTGTGTTCTCATGCCTGTCACAGTTCGGTGCTCTCAGGGATCAGTCAGTCTGGCAGGTCATTAACCTGTCGGAGGCCGAGGAATAGCCGTCCACCAACAAAAGGTCAAGGAAAGGTCGGATACATACACTGGGACCCCCCCACAAGAATACAAACTACAGTTTACAGATAATGTTGGTTGTATACCAATTATTATATTCTTTAGTTTTTGAAGGTCTAGCTGTAAACAGTGTACGAGGAGGAGGGGGAGGAGGGGGAGGAAGAGGGGGAAGAGGAGAAGGAAGGGGGAAGAGGAGGAGGAGGGGGAGGGGGAGGAGGTGGAGGGGGAGGGGGAGGAGGGGGAATCTGTCCATATTGTGTATATTTGTGCATATCTGTGAGCTGGAGTGACTCCTCGTCCATAATCATGAAACTTGGCCTCCATCTGGTGTGAAGACTTGATGAGGATCTCCGCAGCATCTGTTGCCGCCGCGCTTCGCTGGTTTTTCTGAAATGGTTGCTCGTCTTCATCGTTTCCTCTGGAGGTTCTGTGTGTTCCAATGTGTGAGTCATGGTTGCTCGTCTTCAATTTCAATTTCAGTTTATTTTGTATAGCCCAATATCACAAATTACAAACTCCCCTCAGAGGGCTTTACAATCTGTACACATACGACATCCCTGACCTTTGACCTCACATCAGATCAGGAAAAACTCCCCAAAAATAACCTTTGACAGGGAAAAAAGGGAAGAACCCTTCAGGAGAGCAACAGAGGAGGATCCCTCTCCCCGGATGGACAGAAGAATAGATGTCATGTGACCAGATGAACAGAGTTACAGAGTTACATAAACACATTACATGAATATGACAATGTATGAATGGAACTCCAATCCATGAAACAGAAGGAGGTAGAGAGGAGGGGGCGGGGCATCAGCAGGGCCAACGCGGGAGGCCGGCTCACCAGCATCAGACACCTCCAGGTCCAATGGACCCTATGAGACGTGAAGTCACAACGACTCCGGGGAGGAAGCAGAGTTAATAAGGTGCAATGGAGAGATGTAAATTCATCCATAAGGAGAGAGAGAGAGAGAGAAGATTAGATAGGTGCTCAGTGTATCCTAAAACATCCCCCAGCATCCTATAAGCCTATAGCAGCATATCAAGGGGCTGGACCAGGGCAAACCTGATTCAGCCCTAACTATAAGCACTATTAAAGAGGAAAGTCTTAAGTCTATTCTTAAATGATGTGACTGTGTCTGCCTCCAGGACTGAAAGTGGAAGCTGGTTCCATAAAAGAGGAGCTTGATAACTGAAGGCTCTTGCTCCCATCCTACTTTTTAGGACTCTAGGAACCACAAGTAGCCCCGCATTTAGTGAGCAGCTCTCTAGTGGGGCAATATGGTACTACAAGCTCCTTAAGATATGATGGTGCATCACCAATCAAGGCTTTGTAGGTGAGGAGAAGAAATTTAAATGTGATTCTTGATTTTACAGGGAGCCAGTGCAGAGCAGCTAATACAGGAGTCATGTGATCTCTTTTCTTAGTTTTTGTGAGTACACAAGCTGCAGCATTCTGGATCAACTGGAGGGATTTAAGAGACTTATTAGAGCAGCCTGATAATAAGGAGTTGCAGTAATCTAGTCTGGAAGTAACAAACGCGTGGACCAGCTTTTCTGAATCTTTTTGGGACAAGATGTGCCTGATTTTTGAAATGTTTCGTAGATGAAAAAATGCAATCCTTGAGATTTGCTTAACGTGGAGTTAAAGGACAAGTCTCGGTCAAAGATAACTAGAGATTCTTTACAGTGGTGTTGGATGCCAGGGAAATGCCATCTACAGAAACCACATCACCAGATAATTGATGTCTGAGGTCTTCAGGGCCAGTAAAATAACTTCAGTTTTGTCTGAGTTTAACATCAGGAAGTTGCAGGTCATCCATGTTTTTATGTCTTTAAGACATTCTTGAATTTTAGCGAGCTGGTTGGTCTCCTCTGGTTTGATCGATAGATATAATTGAGTATCGTCTGCATAGCAATGAAAGTTTATGCAGTGTTTCCTGATAATATTGCCCAAAGGAAGCATATATAAGGTAAATAAAATTGGTCCAAGCACAGAACCTTGTGGAACTCCGTGATTAACGTTGGTGGTCATTGAGGCTTCATCGTTTACAAATACAAATTGAGATTGATTTGATAAATAGGATTTAAACCAACTTAGTGCGGTACCTGAAATGCCAATCGACTGATCCAGTCTCTGTAATAGGATGTCATGATCAATGGTGTCGAACGCAGCACTAAGGTCTAATAAGACCAGTACAGAGATGAGTCCTTTATCAGCACTAAGGTCTAACAAGACCAGTACAGAGATGAGTCCTTTATCAGCACTAAGGTCTAACAAGACCAGTACAGAGATGAGTCCTTTATCAGCACTAAGGTCTAACAAGACCAGTACAGAGATGAGTCCTTTATCAGCACTAAGCTCTAACAAGACCAGTACAGAGATGAGTCCTACTTTCTCAAGGATCTTAGAGAGGAAGGGAAGGTTAGAGATCGGTCTGTAGTTAGCCAACACCTCTGGATTAAGAGTGGTCTTTTTCAGGAGAGGTTTAATTACAGCTACTTTGAAGGAATGTGGTACATGGCCTGTTAGCAAAGACACATTAACAATATCCAGCAGAGAGGTGCCAATTAAAGGCAACACGTCTTTAAGCAGCCTCGTTGGGATGGGGTCCAAGAGACAGGTAGACGGTTTAGAAGTAGAAACCGTTGACGACAATTGGTCTAGGTTAATGGGAGAAAAGCTATCCAAATATACACCAGGGCATACAGCCGTTTCCAAGGCCACTCCTCTTGATGACAGATCGGCAGTAGTTGAGGGCAAGAGATCATCAATCTTGCCTCTAATAGTTCAAATCTTTTCATTGAAGAAGTTCATGAAGTCATTACTACTGAGGTCTATAGGAATACACGGCTCCACAGAGCTGTGACTCTCTGTCAGCCTGGCTACAGTGCTAAAGAGAACCCTGGGGTTGTTCTTATTTTTCTCTATTACTGATGAGTAATAGGCTGCTCTGGCATTACGGAGAGCCTTTTTATATGTTTTAAGACTATCTCTCCAAACTAAGCGTGATTCTTCCAGATTGGTGGAACGCCATATGCTTTCGAGCTTTCGTGAAGTTTGCTTTAGGTCGCGGGTCTGAGGGTTCTACCAGGGAGCAAACCTCCTTTGCCTCACTGTCTTTTTCTTCAGTGGGGCTATCGAGTCTAGTGTCATTCTCAGTGAGCCTGTAGCACTATCGACAAGATGATCAATCTGGGACGGACTAAAGTTAGCACAGGAGTCCTCCGTCACATTGAGACGTGGTATTGAATCAAATGCAGAAGGAATCGCTTCTTTAAATTTAGCTACAGCACTGTCAGTTAGACATCTGGTCTTCATCGTTTCCTCTGGAGGTTCTGTGTGTTCCAATGAGTAAGTCATGGTTGCTCGTCTTCATCGTTGCCTCTGGAGGTTCTGTGTGTTCCAATGTGTGAGTCATGGTTGCTCGTCTTCATCGTTGCCTCTGGAGGTTCTGTGTGTTCCAATGTGTGAGTCATGGTTGCTCGTCTTCATCGTTTCCTCTGGAGGTTCTGTGTGTTCCAATGTGTGAGTCATGGTTGCTCGTCTTCATCGTTGCCTCTGGAGGTTCTGTGCGTTCCAATGTGTGAGTCATGGTTGCTCGTCTTCATCGTTTCCTCTGGAGGTTCTGTGCGTTCCAATGTGTGAGTCATGGTTGCTCGTCTTCATCGTTTCCTCTGGAGGTTCTGTGCGTTCCAATGTGTGAGTCATGGTTGCTCGTCTTCATCGTTTCCTCTGGAGGTTCTGTGCGTTCCAATGTGTGAGTCATGGTTGCTCGTCTTCATCGTTTCCTCTGGAGGTTCTGTGCGTTCCAATGTGTGAGTCATGGTTGCTCGTCTTCATCGTTTCCTCTGGAGGTTCTGTGCGTTCCAATGTGTGAGTCATGGTTGCTCGTCTTCATCGTTTCCTCTGGAGGTTCTGTGCGTTCCAATGTGTGAGTCATGGTTGCTCGTCTTCATCGTTGCCTCTGGAGGTTCTGTGTTCCAATGTGTGAGTCATGGTTGCTCGTCTTCATCGTTTCCTCTGGAGGTTCTCTGTGTTCCAATGTGTGAGTCATGGTTGCTCGTCTTCATCGTTTCCTCTGGAGGTTCTCTGTGTGAGTCATGGTTGCTCGTCTTCATCGTTTCCTCTGGAGGTTCTCTGTGTTCCAATGTGTGAGTCATGGTTGCTCCAACTGTGGACGGTCCATTTGGGAAACCCCTCAAAGCAGGAAGAGGACTGGAACTCCGGGGAGAGGACTGGAGCTCCAGGAATATATATATATATAAATATATATTGTAGTGTCACGGGCTGTCGCTAGGACAGGCTAGCCTGGGGCGGTGCAAAAAGAGAGCTGGACACAGGCACGTCCGAGGGTATTTAACACAAAGTAAAGGTTTATTTCCCATCCCACCAGCAAGGTAACGTCCAAACAACAAAGTATCAAAAAAGGGTCCAGTTAGAAAACATAAAACATCCCGGAGGAGAAAGTGGTTAATTAACCAAACAAAACTCAACACTGGTGAATCCAGACTACGAGGTCCTCTCCCTTGTCGTCCTCTTCCAGGTGCTTGTGGGTTCACCTTCCGCTCTCCCTTCTCCTTCCCAGGTGCTCTCTCTTAAGTCTCCCAGCCCTGCCTCAATCAGGTGCCTTAAGCAGCTGCAGCTGGGTGAGCGGTGAGGCAGGCTGGGAGATGTAGTTCTTGCACTGGCGGCCATTTTGTAGCGCCCCTCCACTACCTGTCCCCTTGTGATGCCACAATATATATATACAACCTGATTGGCTGCCTGTAACAGGTGTCAGCCTCACCACACCTCAAGACTCATAAACACCTGACTTCTGTTGACAAGACTGAAGTGGTTCATAACACGAGTCTCATGCATTCATATTCTGTGTGTGTGTGTGTGTGTGTGTGTGTGTATGTGTGTATGTCTGTTTGTCTGTGTGTGTGTTTGTCTGTGTGTGTGTGTTTTGGTACTAAAGGGGGCAGGAATGCTTATAGCTGTTTTTCTGCAGAGTGCTGACAAAAAGATATCATCAAAATCAGGCCATAACATCCAGGAGAAAATCACACACAAAAACAAACACACGCGCACACACACACACACACACAAACATACACACACATATAAAATCCCATCCCGCTTTTCCGAGCATGTCAGCAGGTGACAGAGGGGGGGGGGGGGGGGGGGGGTCACAGTGGGCTCATCAAACTGACAATTTCCTTTAGGTAAGCAGTTTTACACACACACACACACGCACTCAATCACACACACTCACACACACACACACTCAATCACACACACTCACTCACACACACACTCAATCACACACACTCAATCACACACACACGCACACACACACACTCTCTCACACGCACACACACACTCAATCACACACACACACTCACTCACACACACACACACACACACATACACACACACACTCACACACACACACTCACACACACACTCAAACACACACACACACTCACACACACTCACACACACTCAAACACACACACACACACTCACACACACTCACACGCTCACACACTCACACACACTCACGCACACACACACACTCACACACACACACACATACACACACACACTCACTGCAGGGCTCTAGCTCCTCCCCTTGCATCTCTACAGCAGGCCTCTAGCTCCTCCCCTTACATCTGTGCGATACCTGAAATGCCAATCGACTGATCCTTTATCAGCACTAAGGTCTAACAAGACCAGTACAGAGATGAGTCCTTTATCAGCACTAAGGTCCAACAAGACCAGTACAGAGATGAGTCCTTTATCAGCATTACGGGCCAACAAGACCAGTACAGAGATGAGTCCTTTATCAGCACTAAGGTCTAACAAGACCAGTACAGAGATGAGTCCTTTATCAGCACTAAGGTCTAACAAGACCAGTACGGAGATGAGTCCTTTATCAGCACTAAGGTCTAACAAGACCAGTACGGAGATGAGTCCTTTATCAGCACTAAGGTCTAACAAGACCAGTACGGAGATGAGTCCTTTATCAGCACTAAGGTCTAACAAGACCAGTACAGAGATGAGTCCTTTATCAGCACTAAGGTCTAACAAGACCAGTACAGAGATGAGTCCTTTATCAGCACTAAGGTCTAACAAGACCAGTACAGAGATGAGTCCTTTATCAGCACTAAGGTCTAATAATACCAGTACGGAGATGAGTCCTTTATCAGCACTAAGGTCTAACAAGACCAGTACAGAGATGAGTCCTTTATCAGCACTAAGGTCTAACAAGACCAGTACAGAGATGAGTCCTTTATCAGCACTAAGGTCTAACAAGACCAGTACAGAGATGAGTCCTTTATCAGCACTAAGGTCTAACAAGACCAGTACAGAGATGAGTCCTACTTTCTCAAGGATCTTAGAGAGGAAGGGAAGGTTAGAGATCGGTCTGTAGTTAGCCAACACCTCTGGATTAAGAGTGGTCTTCTTCAGGAGAGGTTTAATTACAGCTACTTTGAAGGAATGTGGAACATGGCCTGTTAGCAAAGACACATCAACAATATCCAGCAGAGAGGTGCCAATTAAAGGCAACACGTCTTTAAGCAGCCTCGTTGGGATGGGGTCCAACAGACCGGTTTATGCTCAATCTTTTTATTCACGCTGCCGGAGGTGTTTTGTCATCGTCTTTGTTGACGACTACGCGGTTTAAAAACAAAGACCCCCCCCCCCCCCCTTCCTCAGATAACAGGATTGTCTGTCATTACGGGGTGGAGTGATTGTGTAATCCACCAGGCAGGGCTCGGGTGCAGGAGCCAGGATAAATCCTCCCAATCCACTCACGAGGTGCCTCCTCTCCACTTCTATTAATCACAAGGGGCTTCGGGCCAGAACACAAAGACGGTGCAGAGGAAGTCCTCTAAGGGAACCGTGGAGATGCTTTTCAGATATACCGTTCATATCCTGTTATTAAACATGTTCCTGGGGGGCTGTAGCTCAAGGGGAGAGCGGTCGTCCTGAAACCACAAGGTAGCCGGTTGGATCCCCGTTCTGGTTTAGTGTCAGACCCTGAACCCCCGGGTGCTGAGGTACGAAGGATGGGCAACATGCAGAGAATCATTTCCCCACTGTGGGATTAATAAAGGATTATAAATTAAATGAAATACTTGACAGCTGTGGCAAGAAGACGTTCACTCGTTATTCTAGAGCAGTGCAGCCGGTGACTTCTGCTCCCATTGGATCATAGTTCATATGCTTCATATGTTGAATATGCTTCATATGCTTCGTATGCTGCATATGCTTCATTTGCTGCATATGCTTCAATTGCTTCATATGCTTAATTTGCTTCATATGCTTCATATGCTGCATATACTTCATATGCTTCATTTGCTTCATATGCTTCATATGCTTTATATGCTTCATATGCTTCATATGCTTCATATGCTGCATATGCTTCATATGCTTCATTTGCTTCATATGCTTTATATGCTTCATATGCTTCATATGCTTCATTTGCTTCATATGCTTCATTTGCTTCATATGCTTCATATGCTTCATATGCTTCATTTGCTTCATATGCTTCATATGCTTCATTTGCTTCATATGCTTCATATGCTTCATATGCTTCATTTGCTTCATATGCTTCATATGCTTCATATGCTGCATATGCTTCATATGCTTCATTTGCTTCATATGTGTCATATGCTGCATATGCTTCATATGCTTCATATGCTTCATATGCTTCATGTGTCATATGCTTTATATGCTTCATTTGCTTCATATGCTTCATATGCTTCATTTGCTTCATATACTTCATTTGCTTCATATGCTTCATATGCTTCATATGTTGAATATGCTTCATATGCTTCATATGCTTCATATGCTTCATTTGCTTCATATGCTTCATTTGCTTCATATGCTTCATATGCTTCATATGCTTCATATGCTTCATTTGCTTCATATGCTTCATATGCTTCATATGCTTCATATGCTTTATATGCTTCATATGCTTCATATGCTTCATTTGCTTCATATGCTTCATATACTTCATTTGCTTCATATGCTTCATATGCTTCATATGCTTCATATGTTGAATATGCTTCATATGCTTCATATGCTTCATATGCTTCATTTGCTTCATATGCTGCATATGCTGCATATGCTTCATTTGATTCATATGCTTCATATGTTGAATATGCTTCATATGCTTCATATGCTTCATATGCTGCATATGCTTCATATGCTTCATTTGCTTCATATGCTTCATATGCTTCATATGTTGAATATGCTTCATATGCTTCATATGCTTCATATGCTTCATTTGCTTCATATGCTGCATATGCTGCATATGCTTCATATGTTGAATATGCTTCATATGCTTCATATGCTTCATATGCTGCATATGCTTCATATGCTTCATATGTTGAATATGCTTCATATGCTTCATATGCTTCATATGCTGCATATGCTTCATATGCTTCATTTGCTTCATATGCTTCATATGCTTCATATGTTGAATATGCTTCATATGCTTCATATGCTTCATATGCTTCATTTGCTTCATATGCTGCATAAGCTGCATATGCTTCATTTGATTCATATGCTTCATATGTTGAATATGCTTCATATGCTTCATATGCTGCATATGCTTCATTTGCTTCATATGCTTCATATGCTGCATATGCTTCATATGTTGAATATGCTTCATATGCTTCATATGCTTCATATGCTTCATTTGCTTCATATGCTTCATATGCTTCATTTGCTTCATATGCTTCATATGCTTCATTTGCTTCATATACTTCATTTGCTTCATATGCTTCATATGCTTCATTTGATTCATATGCTTCATATGCTTCATATGTTGAATATGCTTCATATGCTTCATATGCTTCATATGCTTCATATGCTTAATTTGCTTCATATGCTGCATATGCTGCATATGCTTCATTTGATTCATATGCTTCATATGTTGAATATGCTTCATATGCTTCATTTGCTTCATATGCTTCATATGCTGCATATGCTTCATATGTTGAATATGCTTCATTTGCTTCATATGCTTCATATGCTGCATATGCTTAATTTGCTTCATATGCTGCATATGCTTCATTTGTTTCATTTGCTTCATATGCTTCATATGCTTCATATGCTTCATTTGCTTCATATGCTTCATATGCTGCATATGCTTCATATGCTTCATATGCTGCATATGTTGCAAATGAAGCATATGCTTCATGTAAGTAAAATCATCCCACTTGGAGATATCGGCCCCCCCGTGACGTCTCCTCAGAACATCAGGTCATGAGGAACGGAGAACGTTCCCGTCTGGCTTCATGGACCAAAGGGACCAACACAATGTATGAAGCAGTCTTGTCCTGGTTCAGGTTTTGTGGCGGTCCTCTTCAGGTTCCTGTCCTGCTGGCTGCAGACTCACCGCGTGGCCGTCTCCGTGGTGATGGATCGGTGACCTTTCAGAACTTATTGATCCGATGATCCTCAGACTTTGAGGTTAAAACTGGCCAAAGTTATTCAAACGTGTCTCTGACTCCGAATAGAAATAAATACATATATATATATATATATATATATATATATATATACAGTATACATATATATACATATATGTATACATATATATATATATATATGTATATATATATATGTATACATATATATATAAATACATATATATGTATACATATATATATATGTATACATATATATATATACATATATGTATATGTATACATATGTATATATATATACATATACACATATATACATATATATACACATATATATATATATATATGTGTATATGTATATATATACATATACACATATATATATATATTATATGTATATATATATATGTGTAGATGTATATATATACATATACACATATATATATATATATATATATATACATCTACACATATATATGTGTAGATGTATATATATACATCTACACATATATATATATTATATGTATATATATGTGTATATGTATATATATACATATACATATACAAGGCCATGGTCCTCCCCTTAGCCCCCTCTCCCTCACGTTCGTCATGGAGACGAGGCCTAGCTGATGCTCTCGTCCTATTGGTCTATCGGTCATTTAGGGGACTGCCCACCATTGGTTTGGGGTTTAGAGTCTAAGACGAGTAGCTCTCTCCTGAGGACCACCTGAACCCGGTTCAGTCGGCCCCCCCTCAGCCCCGGTTCCCCCACAAAGAGAAGTAATGCTTTAGTCAGTGATTCATTGTCCTCGCTCTTCTTCTTCATGGCCTCAAACAGGCAGCAGGTCGGAATATTAATGACTTCATCAATTCAATCACTTCATGAGCTGGACAGCTCACCCTCTGTTGTCATGGCAACCGAGTCCAGAAGAAACCGAAGGAGCCGTCAGTCGCTGTTATATTTTATTGTTATATTATTAATTAGTGTTATATTGTTATATTATTAATTAGTATTATATTGTTATATTATTAATTAGTATTATATTGTTATATTTTTAATTAGTATTATATTGTTATACTGTTATATTATTAAATAGTATTATATTGTTATATTATTAAGTAGTATTATATTGTTATATTATTAAGTAGTATTATACTGTTATATTATTAAGTAGTATTATACTGTTATATTATTAAGTAGTATTACACTGTTATATTATTAAGTAGTATTATAATGTTCTATTATTAAGTAGTACTATATTGTTATATTATTAAGTATTATTTGTTATATTAATATTAACATATATTAATAATAATAATATTATAGCAGAATATCACTTGAGCTTGTTTACTGTTGACGCTCCAAGCGGCCATCTTGGATTTTGATTAATTTGTCAAAAACCGACACAAAGTTCCCTTGATCCTCACACACACACACACACACACACAGGTCATGGTCATGGCCATGGTTAGGGTTGTCGTTATGTTATGGTTATGGTTATGGTTATGGTCATGGTTAGGGTTTTGGTCATGGTTAGGGTTGTGGTCATGGCCATGGTTAGGGTTGTCATAAGGGTTATGGTTATGGTTAGGGTCGTGGTTATGGTTATGGCTATGGCCGTGGTCAGGGTTATGGTCATGGTTAGGGTTATGGTTATGGTTGTGGTCAGGGTTGTGGCTAGGGTTATGGTTAGGGTTGTCATAAGGGTTATGGTTATGGTCATGGCCATGGTTAAGGTCATGGTTATGGTTATGGCTATGGCCGTGGTCAGGGTTATGGTCATGGTTAGGGTTGTGGTTATGGTTATGCTCATGGTTAAGGTTGTGGTCATGGTTATGGTTAGGGTCGTTGTCTTGGCCATGGTTTGTGTCTTGGTTATGGTTATGGCTATGGTCGTGGTCAGGGTTATGGTCATGGTTAGGGTTGTTGTTATGGTTATGCTCATGGTTAAGGTCATGGTTATGGTTATGGCTATGGTCGTGGTCAGGGTTATGCTCATGGTTAGGGTTGTGGTTATGGTTATGCTCATGGTTAAGGTCGTGGTTATGGTTATGGCTATGGTCGTGGTCAGGGTTATGGTCATGGTTAGGGTTGTGGTTATGGTTATGCTCATGGTTAAGGTCGTGGTCATGGTTATGGCTATGGTCGTGGTCAGGGTTATGCTCATGGTTAGGGTCATGGTTAAGATCATGGTTATGGTTAGGGTCGTTGTCTTGGCCATGGTTAGTGTCTTGGTTATGGTTGTGGTTATGGTCGTGGTCAGGGTTATGGTCATGGTTAGGGTTGTGGTTATGGTTATGGTTGTGGTCAGGGTTATGGTCATGGTTAGGGTTATGGTTATGGTTAGGGTTATGGTCATGGTTAAGGTTGTGGTTATGGCTATGGCCGTGGTCAGGGTTATGGTCATGGTCAGGGTTATGGTCATGGTTAGGGTTGTGGTCAGGGTTATGGTCATGGTCAGGGTTATGGTCATGGTTAGGGTTGTGGTTATGGTTATGCTCATGGTTAAGGTCGTGGTCATGGTTATGGTTAGGGTCGTTGTCTTGGCCATGGTTTGTGTCTTGGTTATGGTTATGGCTATGGTCGTGGTCAGGGTTATGGTCATGGTTAGGGTTGTTGTTATGGTTATGCTCATGGTTAAGGTCATGGTTATGGCTATGGTCGTGGTCAGGGTTATGCTCATGGTTAGGGTTGTGGTTATGGTTATGCTCATGGTTAAGGTCATGGTCATGGTTATGGCTATGGTCGTGGTCAGGGTTATGGTCATGGTTAGGGTTGTGGTTATGGTTATGCTCATGGTTAAGGTCGTGGTCATGGTTATGGTTATGGCTATGGTCGTGGTCAGGGTTATGCTCATGGTTAGGGTTGTGGTTATGGTTATGGTTGTGGTCAGGGTTAGGGTCATGGTTAGGGTTATGGTTATGGTTAGGATTGTGGTTATGGTTATGGTCGTGGTCAGGGTTATGGTCATGGTTAGGGTTATGGTTAGGGTTGTCATAAGGGTTATGGTTATGGTCATGGCCATGGTTAAGGTCATGGTTATGGTTATGGCTATGGCCGTGGTCAGGGTTATGGTCATGGTTAGGGTTGTGGTTGTGGTTATGGTTGTGGTCATGATTATGGTCGTTGTCTTGGCCATGGTTAGTGTCTTGGTTATGGTTATGGCTATGGTCGTGGTCAGGGTTATGGTCATGGTTAGGGTTGTGGTTATGGTTATGCTCATGGTTAAGGTCATGGTTATGGTTATGGTTGTGGTCAGGGTTATGCTCATGGTTAGGGTTGTGGTTATGGTTATGCTCATGGTTAGGGTCATGGTTAAGGTCATGGTTATGGTTAGGGTCGTTGTCTTGGCCATGGTTTGTGTCTTGGTTATGGTTGTGGTTATGGTTATGCTCATGGTTAAGGTTGTGGTCATGGTTATGGTTAGGGTCGTTGTCTTGGCCATGGTTCGTGTCTTGGTTATGGTTATGCAAAACCATAATTACATTTTAACAACGTGCTTCGACTTTTTTTAAAGACGTTTTCACAAAATGTTGATATATTTTAATAATTTACTAATGTGATTTGTTTTCACTGCATTTTCTATCCCATTAATTATTTTACAGAATTTTAATCAAACTATAAAACTACTTTTTAATAACATATAGTTACGATATATGTTATTCATTGTCATCAAAATGTATAAAAAGCCAAAGTAGCTCAGTGCTTTCTGCAGATATTGGAGGTTGTGTTTATGTTTTAGACCATTTACATGGAAGGTTCATCGGCCTCGGGAAATATTAAAAGAACTGTATCCAAAGATATTATTCATGAATGAATTAAATAATCATCAAGGTTTCAGAACCGAAAAAAACCCACAACGTCAAAGTGTTAAAAAAAGGGCAAATTTATTTAAAGCACTTAAATATAAAAATATGATTGATTTAGGTCAACAATAATAAATAGAGAGTGGCCTGTCGGTACAACAGTACAATCAATATCCAGTTTCACACTACAGCAAAGGCACTAGCATTTACCACGACCTCTGACCTCTGACCTCTGACCCCGTCACCAACGCCTCCTTCTCGTGGACGTGACACCAGATCTCTTGGGATCGTCCTCTGGGGAGACCGAATCCACTGGTCCACAACATCGCCGATAATTTCATTAAAACATGACTTTTGGAGCCATCAATCAGGAGAATTAAAGTCCAACTGAAACTGGTACACAACTTATTATTTATGAACCAAAAGTATCAAAATGTGTATTCCGAAGGCTCATCTGTGTATTTACTAGTTTATATATACACTAGTGTGTATTTTACTAGATTATATTTACTAGTTTATATATACACTAGTGTGTATTTTACTAGATTATATTTACTAGTTTATATATACACTAGTGTGTATTTACTAGATTATATTTACTAGTGTGTATTTTAGTGTGTATTTACTAGTGTGTATTTTAGTGTGTATTTACTAGTGTGTATTTTAGTGTGTATTTTAGTGTGTATGTACTAGTGTGTATTTTAGTGTGTATGTACTAGTGTGTATTTTAGTGTGTATGTACTAGTGTGTATTTTAGTGTGTATTTACTAGTGTGTATTTTAGTGTGTATTTACTAGTGTGTATTTTAGTGTGTATGTACTAGTGTGTATTTTAGTGTGTATGTACTAGTGTGTATTTACTAGTGTGTATTTTAGTGTGTATGTACTAGTGTGTATTTACTAGTGTGTATTTTAGTGTGTATTTACTAGTGTGTATTTTAGTGTGTATTTTAGTGTGTATGTACTAGTGTGTATTTTAGTGTGTATGTACTAGTGTGTATTTTAGTGTGTATGTACTAGTGTGTATTTTAGTGTGTATGTACTAGTGTGTATTTACTAGTGTGTATTTTAGTGTGTATGTACTAGTGTGTATTTACTAGTGTGTATTTTAGTGTGTATTTACTAGTGTGTATTTTAGTGTGTATTTTAGTGTGTATTTACTAGTGTGTATTTTAGTGTGTATGTACTAGTGTGTATTTACAGAAAACGGTAATAGACTGTGAACTGAAGTTATAATTAGCTTCCTAGCTAACGTCTCCTTTCTTTGTTTGTACCTGGACACAAACAACCAGCTGTTGTTGTTGTTGTTTTTGTTGTTGACGTGTTAAAATTCTTCCACACTAGAAGCATCATGGTCTTGAATTAGATGAAAAACTAATTTGACTCGTCAGTGGGGCTGAAAGCACTTTTCTGTAAATGTACGTTTCATATTTAATCTCACTGCAGAAAAGTGTGAATTGTTTCAGTTGGACTTTAAGAAGACGGGAACGAGGCGGAGAAAAGCTCAGCAGGTTCACTGGAGATCCAATAACTCATCAATAACTGTCAATCAGTCGTCAATACATCGTTATCGTTATAGCTTCTTTCAGAGGGAAAATCCTTTTTCTGTGCGTAGTGCAACATGCAAATATGTGATGAAGACAATCAGAAAGCGTGATGAAGACGAGCAACACACACACACACACACACACGATGGATTTTCTTCTTTTGTAAAAGAGAAAATATAGAAAGCAACAAAATAAAGGGCTTCTCGCTCAAGTCGTAATCAAAACGTTGTAAATGATGAGGTTCCTCATTCATCGGTTCTGAATCACACGGGACGATAACGAAAAAGAAGCGATAAGGCTGAATTCTCTCGGTCCACCGGCGCCCCCTGTGGTGAGGTCGCTCCACGCCTCCTGGAAGAAAAGCCCTGATTGTCAGAACAAGTTGTTCCCCGGCCTTAAAGCTCGTCCGTCGGTACCCGCCGCTCCGCGTCTCGCCCTCGAGGCGGTCCACTGGACAAAGGTCCAAAGGCTGTAAAGCTTCACGCCGCGCGGCGCCGCCGCGGTTAGTTCGTGTCCCGAGCTCCGGACTCGGGCCGGTCCTCAGATGGTCCTCTGGGCCGTGAGGTACTTGAGGGCGGCCGAGCCGTACTTCCTGGACAGGTCCTGGTGGAACTCGTCCTTCAGGGTGTTCAGGCAGGTGCGGTAGCTGGAGCTGGAGCGGAACTTGGAGATGTCGAAGCTGGGCGCGTGGGGCATGTGCACCATGAAGGCGTTGGGCAGGACCACGAGGTCGAACTCCTGACGGGACCAAGGACAACACGTGAAGTATGACCTCCTTCCATCTCAGACACTCAAAGATCGATACCTTTTGTTTCCTTCACCGTGTCTTTGTCGTACGTCATGAAAACCAAATCATAAAAGCCTGTTGGCTCTGTCCTGATCATAAATAATAAACCAAACATGTAACGATGTTAGCATTAGCACACGTCTGTTCTTTAATCCTCAGAACCAAGTCAACAATATTAGTTTTTAAGACATTTTGCAACATGCTGCATTGTCTCTGTTTTGGTTTCAAGTTGCTAAAATAATTTTAAATGAAGCAGCAACGACTTCAAAGTCTACTAATGCTGCGTTCACTGACCACAGAGCTCTGTAATTAACGCTATCGTTTCTGTTTCAGTGAACAAGGATTCGTCCATGCAGCGATGCAATCATGCAGTAATGCAGCAATGCAGCCAATCAGCAATGCATTCATGCAGCAATGCAGCCAATCAGCAATGCATTCATGCAGCAATGCAGCCAATCAGCAATGTATTCATGCAGCAATGCAGCCAATCAGCAATGCATTCATGCAGCAATGCAGCCAATCAGCAATGTATTCATGCAGCAATGCAGCCAATCAGCAATGTATTCATGCAGCTATTCTTTGGAGTCTTGTAGAGTTAGCGTAGCCTAGCAATGATCGATCCAAACTGTATGAACCCAGCGGCATGCGGCGTGCTACATACGGTGACCCGGCCACCAGGCGTACCTGTGCATCCAGCTCCAGGACGTGCGACACCTTGTTCCAGCCGAAGCCCACGAAGCGCTGGTCGTACTCCGGACAGTCGCGCCTCACCACCACGTACGGCTCGAAGTCCGCCTCCCACTCCACCTTGTACGGTGTGGTGGCCGTCCGCCATTTGGCATAGTTGGTAGGAGCGTGACCTTTAGGCCACACGTGATACCTGGAGGGGCAAACAGGTTAGAGCGTGACATCGTGAGCTCGTTAGGGTCGAGTGATGCGTTTGTGGTCTCCAGGTACCTGAAGGTGTAGAGAGTCCCCATGTCCAGCATGGAGAGCAGCTCAGCTTTGGATTTAGGGAAAGACAGACGGTAACGAAGCGTCTCGAAGGCCGGGACCACCAGAGCCTTCTTAGTGTGAGCCATGTCCAGGTGCACCACAGTCCTCCTGCAGGGGGACCAGGACAGGTGAGACAGGTGAGAGGGAGGACAGGTGAGAGGGAGGACAGGTGAGACAGGTGAGAGGGAGGACAGGTGAGACAGGTGAGAGGGAGGACAGGTGAGACAGTAGAGAGGGAGGACAGGTGAAAGGGAGGGCAGGTGAGAGGGAGGACAGGTGAGAGAGAGGACAGGTGAGAGGGAGGACAGGTGAGAGGGAGGACAGGTGAGACAGTAGAGAGGGAGGACAGGTGAAAGGGAGGGCAGGTGAGAGGGAGGACAGGTGAGAGGAAGGACAGGTGAGAGAGAGGACAGGTGAGAGGGAGGACAGGTGAGACAGTAGAGAGGGAGGACAGGTGAGACAGTAGAGAGGGAGGACAGGTGAAAGGGAGGGCAGGTGAGAGGGAGGACAGGTGAGACAGTAGAGAGGGAGGACAGGTGAGAGGGAGGACAGGTGAGAGGCAGGACAGGTGAGAGGGAGGACAGGTGAGAGGGAGGACAGGTGAGAGGCAGGACAGGTGAGAGGGAGGACAGGTGAGAGGGAGGACAGGTGAGAGGGAGGACAGGTGAGAGGGAGGACAGGTGAGAGGGATGACAGGTGAGAGGCAGGACAGGTGAGAGGAAGGACAGGTGAGAGGGATGACAGGTGAGAGGGAGGTGAGAAATGGGAGAGGTGAGGCACATCCCGTCTCTGACGTACCTGAGGTAATCGTACAGGCCGTACATCGGCAGGAAGTCCACGTCCGTCAGGAACACGTAGGGCGTTTTGGCGTTCCTCAGCGCCACGTTCCTCACCAGGTTCACGGGGTAGAACTGGCCCTCCTTGTACACGACATGGTAGCCCACGTTCTTGCGGTTCTTGAGGACCTCGGAGGCCTGAGCGTAGCGGAGGAACTGCTGCGCCTCGGCGTCGGACATGTAGAGCGCCAGGCTGATGGGGCCGTCCCAGTGCTTACAGATGGCCTCCAGCATCTGCAGCCTGCAGGAGAGGAGAGGGAACAGGCTGTGACCGGTCTGGGTCACGGTCTCGTGGTCTGGGTCACGGTCTCGTTGTCTCGTGGTCTTGTCACGGTCTCGTGGTCTGGGTCACGGTCTTGTGGTTTCTGGGTCACGGTCTCGTGGTCTGGGTCACGGTGTCACAGTCGTGTGGTCTGGGTCCTGGTCTCGTGGTCTGGGTCACGGTCTTGTGGTCTGGGTCACGGTCTCGTGGTCTGGGTCACGGTCTTGTGGTCTGGGTCACAGTCTCGTGGTCTGGGTCACAGTCTCGTGGTCTCTGGGTCACAGTCTCGTGGTCTGGGTCACGGTCTTGTGGTCTCTGGGTCACAGTCTCATGGTCTGTGTCACGGTCTCGTGGTCTGGGTCACGGTCTCGTGGTCTGGGTCACGGTCTCGTGGTCTCTGGGTCACAGTCTCGTGGTCTGGGTCACGGTCTCGTGGTCTGGGTCACGGTGTCACTGTCTCGTGGTCTGGGTCACGGTCTCGTGGTCTGGGTCACGGTGTCACTGTCTTGTGGTCTGGGTCACGGTGTCACGGTCTCGTGGTCTCTGGGTCACAGTCTCGTGGTCTCTGGGTCACGGTCTCGTGGTCTGGGTCACGGTCTCGTGGTCTGGGTCACGGTGTCACTGTCTCGTGGTCTGGGTCACGGTGTCACTGTCTCGTGGTCTGGGTCACGGTGTCACTGTCTCGTGGTCTGGGTCACGGTGTCACTGTCTCGTGGTCTGGGTCACGGTGTCACGGTCTCGTGGTCTGGGTCACGGTGTCACTGTCTCGTGATCTGGGTCACGGTGTCACTGTCTCGTGGTCTGGGTCACGGTCTTGTGGTCTGGGTCACGGTGTCACTGTCTCGTGGTCTGGGTCACGGTGTTACGGTCTCGTGGTCTCTGGGTCACGGTCTTGCGGTCTGGGTCACGGTCTCGTGGTCTGGGTCACGGTGTCACTGTCTCGTGGTCTGGGTCACGGTGTCACTGTCTCGTGGTCTGGGTCACGGTGTCACGGTCTCGTGGTCTCTGGGTCACGGTCTTGCGGTCTGGGTCACGGTCTCGTGGTCTGGGTCACGGTGTTACGGTCTCGTGGTTTGGGTCACGGTGTCACTGTCTCGTGGTCTGGGTCACGGTGTCACGGTCTCGTGGTCTGGGTCACGGTGTCACTGTCTCGTGGTCTGGGTCACGGTGTCACTGTCTCGTGGTCTGGGTCACGGTGTCACGGTCTTGCGGTCTGGGTCACGGTGTTACGGTCTCGTGGTTTGGGTCACGGTGTTACGGTCTCGTGGTCTCTGGGTCACGGTCTTGCGGTCTGGGTCACGGTGTTACGGTCTTGCGGTCTGGGTCACGGTCTCGTGGTCTCAAGGTACCTGTCCATGGAGAGCTGGGCCACCAGCGTGACGTCGGTGCCGTCCGGGGCCGGCGTGTACTCGTACTGCAGGAAGTTCAGGTGCACCCGGTGCACGGTGAGCCGCTCCCTCCGGAAGTCGTAGCACTGGTCGTCCTCGTCCAGCTCCTCCAGAGCGTTCTGCAG
>NC_046968.1:30027296-30042296 GCF_009769545.1 Cyclopterus lumpus
CTAAACCCCTCACAGGACTAACCCCCCACAGGACTAACCCCCTCACAGGACTAACCCCTCACAGGACTAACCCCTCACAGGACTAACCCCCTCACAGGACTAACCCCTCACAGGACTAACCCCTCACAGGACTAACCCCCCACAGGACTAACCCCTCACAGGACTAACCCCCCACAGGACTGACCCCTCACAGGACTAACCCCCCACAGGACTGACCCCTCACAGGACTAACCCCTCACAGGACTAACCCCCCACAGGACTAACCCCTCACAGGACTAACACCTCACAGGACTAACCCCTCACAGGACTAACCCCACACAGGACTAACCCATCACAGGACTGACCCCTCACAGGACTGACCCCTCACAGGACTAACCCCTCACAGCACTAAACCCCCACAGGACTAACCCCTCACAGGACTAACCCCCCACAGGACCCCTAACAGGACTAACCCCTCACAGGACTAACCCCCCACAGGACTAACCCCCCACAGGACTAACCCCTCACAGGACTAACCCCCCACAGGACTAACCCCTCACAGGACTAACCCATCACAGGACTAACCCCTCACAGGACCCCCCACAGGACTAACCCCTCACAGGACTAAACCCCCACAGGACTAACCCCTCACAGCACTAAACCCCCACAGGACTGACCCCTCACAGGACTAACCCCCCACAGGACCCCTAACAGGACTAACCCCTCACAGGACTAACCCCCCACAGGACTAACCCCCCACAGGACTGACCCCCCACAGGACTAACCCCCCACAGGACTAACCCCTCACAGGACTAACCCGCCACAGGACTGACCCCTCACAGGACTAACCCCCCACAGGACCCCTAACAGGACTAACCCCTCACAGGACTAACCCCCCACAGGACTAACCCCCCACAGGACTGACCCCCCACAGGACTAACCCCCCACAGGACTGACCCCCCACAGGACTGACCCCTCACAGGACTAACACCCCACAGGACTAACCCCCCACAGGACTGACCCCTCACAGGACTAACCCCCCACAGGACTAACCCCCCACAGGATTATCCCCCCACAGGACTGACCCCTCACAGGACTGACCCCTCACAGGACTGACCCCCCACAGGACTGACCCCTCACAGGACTGACCCCCCACAGGACTAACCCATCACAGGACTAACCCCTCACAGGACTAACCCCCCACAGGACTGACCCCCCACAGGACTGACCCCTCACAGGACTGACCCATCACAGGACTAACCCATCACAGGACTAACCCATCACAGGACTAACCCCTCACAGGACTAACCCCTCACAGGACTAACCCCTCACAGGACTAACCCCCCACAGGACTAACCTATCACAGGACTAACCCCTCACAGGACTAACCCCCCATAGGACTGACCCCTCACAGGACTAACCCCCACAGGACCCCTCACAGGACTAACCCCCCACAGGACTAACCCCCCACAGGACTGACCCCTCACAGGACTAACCCCTCACAGGACTAACCCCCCACAGGACTGACCCCTCACAGGACTAACCCCTCACAGGACTAACCCCTCACAGGACTAACCCCTCACAGGACTAACCCCCCACAGGACTAACCCCTCACAGGACTAACCCCTCACAGGACTGACCCCTCACAGGACTAACCCCTCACAGGACTAACCCCCCATAGGACTAACCCATCACAGGACTAACCCCCCACAGGACTGACCCCTCACAGGACTAACCCCTCACAGGACTAACCCCCTCACAGGACTGACCCCTCACAGGACTAACCCCCCACAGGACTAACCCCCCACAGGACTAACCCCTCACAGGACTAACCCCCCACAGGACTAACCCCTCACAGGACTAACCCCCTCACAGGACTGACCCCTCACAGGACTAACCCCCCACAGGACTAACCCCCCACAGGACTAACCCCTCACAGGACTAACCCCCCACAGGACTAACCCCCCACAGGACTAACCCCTCACAGGACTAACCCCCACAGGACTAACCCCCCACAGGACTAACCCCTCACAGGACTAACCCCCCACAGGACTAACCCCTCACAGGACTAACCCCCCACAGGACTAACCCCTCACAGGACTAACCCCCCACAGGACTAACCCCCCACAGGACTAACCCCTCACAGGACTAACCCCTCACAGGACTAACCCCTCACAGGACTGACCCCTCACAGGACTAACCCCTCACAGGACTAACCCCCCACAGGACTAACCCCTCACAGGACTAACCCCCCACAGGACTAACCCCTCACAGGACTAACCCCTCACAGGACTGACCCCCCACAGGACTGACCCCTCACAGGACTAACCCCCCACAGGACTAACCCCCCACAGGACTAACCCCCCACAGGACTAACCCCCCACAGGACTGACCCCTCACAGGACTGACCCCCCACAGGACTAACCCCCCACAGGACTGACCCCTCACCTGGTCGGCCAGAGACGTACTGAGCATGCTCATGAGCTCCCTCTCCGCCGTCAGCCGCCACATCTGCTCCCATCCGATCCGCCGCAGTCGCTCCAGGTAGAGCAGAATGACACCTGAGGGGGCGGGACAGGAAGTGGTTGATGACATCACTTCAGATCGACCCGGGTCACATGTCTCCCGTACGGTACCTGTGTTGAAGCCGCGTCCCAGCGCGGGCCAGGGCTTGTGGTTCTTCCACAGGTTCCCCAGGTACCAGTCGCTCTGGTTCTCCACCAGGCCGATCACCTGTTTATCTGTAAACAACAACAAAGAACAAAGCCTTTTATTTAATATGGGAATAAATGATCCTCTAATAAAACTTACCGAACCAAACTAATGTTTTCAGTCAAAAGATACTGAGTGTTTTGTTTTTGTTAGTTAATTTATTATTATTATTATTATTTTTAGTGCATCTTTCTTTTTGTGTATGTTATTGTGTACCTGTATGTATAAATCAATCTGTTGTTGTCTGTTCTTACCGGTGAACTTCCTGAAGATGCCCCACAGCTCGGCGATGTCGGTGGCGAAGGTGATGTCCGTATCCAGGACGATGACCTTGGAGAGGTCGGCGGGCAGCGCTTTGGTGAGCGTCAGCTTCATCAAGCCGTAAATACCTGAGTAGTGCTTGTTGGGTATCCACGACACCTCGGACTGAAACAACAACAACAACAACAACAACATGAACCTCCGGTCCTTAAGAGTCTCGGCTGTTGCTCTCCGGTTTGGTGGAAGCTAACGGAGGCATTGTTCAGGACACACACACACACACACACACACACACACAGACATAGAGACACACACACACACACACACACACACAGACACACACAGACATAGAGACACACACACACACACACACACACACACAGACATAGAGACACACACACACACACACACACACAGACATAGAGACACACACACACACACACACACACACACAGACACACACACACACACACACACAGACACACACACACACACACAGACACACACACACACACAGACATAGAGACACACACACACACACACACACACACACACAGACATAGAGACACACACACACACACACACACAGACATAGAGACACACACACACACACACACACACACACACACAGACACACACACACACACACACAGACACACACACACACACACACACACAGACACACACACACAGAGACACACACACACACACACACACACACACACACACAGACATAGAGACACACACACACACACACACACACACAGACATAGAGACACACACACACACACACACACACACACAGACACACACACACACACAGACATAGAGACACACACACAGACACAGACACACACACACTAAAATAAATGATTTGCTGTTTCTTTGTGCCACTTGACTTTGGCAGAAAAGTGTTTCAACCAATTACAGACTGTTGCTGTCAAGTCAAACCCTTCTAGCCCCTCCCCTTCTTACCCCCCTCTCCCACACTAATAACTGTGAATAAGAAGCTGATTGTCATCGTGGCGTCACCCATTGGTTGGTGGACTACAGTTTTAAAGCCTCCGGTTCGGCATTTTGTGCGTCGCCATCTTGTTTTTTTGCGACCATAAGTGACGAGGGGGCGGAGCTAAAAACAACCGGATGCTGAATAGTACTTACTTAATTTAGTACGACTAAAGTGTTATATGTAACTTCCATTAAGTAAAAGCTTGCAGTGAAAGAGTTCAAGATGAAAGATGAAAACACGGTGTCGACCTGTCAATCACCTTGTAGCCCCGCCCTAAAGCATCCTCTGCTTTATGGTCTGTTTGACTCTAAATGACCATAATTTACTAAATGAACATCATGCTGTATTGAAGAAGACTTGAAACTAGAGATTGAGACCAAAAACTAATGTTTACAATGTTTACTGAGGGAATACATCAAGAGAAGTAGAGTCATTTATATAGACTTCTATACAACCAGAGGAGTCGCCCCCTGGTGGTCAGTAGAGAGAATGCAGCTTTAACACATGAAGCATAGACTTCTATACAACCAGAGGAGTCGCCCCCTGGTGGTCAGGAGAGAGAATGCAGCTTTAACACATGAAGCATAGACTTCTATACAACCAGAGGAGTCGCCCCCTGGTGGTCAGGAGAGAGAATGCAGCTTTAACACATGAAGCATGGACTTCTATACAACCAGAGGAGTCGCCCCCTGGTGGTCAGGAGAGAGAATGCAGCTTCAACACTTGAAAGGTGTTTTTATTATTCTGTTCAACTTTAACACGAATAGAGATGGACACCATATTAGAAATATTAGACGTGCATTTTTAGAAGTCAAATGTTTCCCTGGGGATGAATACATTTCAAATCTAATCTTAATGCCACTTCTTCTAATCTGCCCTGCAGGACCTCCCTTCTTGAATGCAGCTCCTCAGTCGAACTGGAGCCCGACCCTCCGTCACATCCAGTTAAACCATCCTCTGATCTGAGTTAATGAACCGCACCACGTGACGAACACATGAAGACGCAAGCTGTGACCTTCTGTTTCAGCATCGGTGATGCATGTGATCTCTCCTCTTTGATGCCGCGGTAAAGCTGAATTTAAAAACACCACCTGACTGCTGCCGCTTTGGAGGATTCTCTGATGCATCTGACTCCGACTCACCTTGTCCGACCAATCTTCACAGAGTACTATCAGGGTCCTCACCTTGCCCTACCAGAGTCCTACAAGACTCCTATCAGAGTCCTATCAGAGCCCTCACAGAGTCCTATCAGAGTCCTCACACAGTCCTCCCAGAGTCCTATCGGAGTGCTACAAGACTCCTATCAGAGTCCTATCGGAGCCCTCACAGAGTACTATCAGGGTCCTCACCGTGCCCTACCTGAGTCCTACAAGACTCCTATCAGAGTCCTATCGGAGCCCTCACAGAGTACTATCAGGGTCCTCACCGTGCCCTACCTGAGTCCTACAAGACTCCTATCAGAGTCCTATCGGAGCCCTCACAGAGTACTATCAGAGTCCTCACACAGTCCTACCAGAGTCCAATCGGAGCCCTCACACAGTCCTACCAGAGTCCTATCGGCGTCCTCACAGAGTCCTACCAGAGTCCTACCAGAGTCCAACCTGAGTCCTACCAGAGTCCTCACACAGTCCTCCCAGAGTCCTATCGGCGTCCTCACAGAGTCCTACCAGAGTCTAATCAGAGTCCTACCAGAGTCCTACCAGAGTCCTATCGGCGTCCTCACAGAGTCCTACCAGAGTCCTACCAGAGTCCTACCAGAGTCCAATCAGAGTCCTACCTGAGTCCTACCAGAGTCCTCACACAGTCCTCCCAGAGTCCTATCGGCGTCCTCACACAGTCCTACCAGAGTCCTATCGGCGTCCTCACAGAGTCCTACCAGAGTCCTACCAGAGTCCAACCTGAGTCCTACCAGAGTCCTCACACAGTCCTCCCAGAGTCCTATCGGCGTCCTCACAGAGTCCTACCAGAGTCCTACCAGAGTCCTACCAGAGTCCAATCAGAGTCCTACCTGAGTCCTACCAGAGTCCTCACACAGTCCTCCCAGAGTCCTATCGGCGTCCTCACAGAGTCCTACCAGAGTCATACCTGAGTTCCACCAGAGTCCTCCCACTGTTCTACCAGAGTCCAATCAAAGTCCTACCAGAGTCCAATCAAAGTCCTACCAGAGTCCAATCAAAGTCCTACCAGAGGCGGGATGTGGAGAGTTTGCGTACCTTGAGTTCATCGGCATCGTAGAAGCTGACTTGCACAGACGGGACCATCCAGGACTGAAACAGCGCGCTCAGGATCTGATTGGCTACCGTGTCGGTGATGAAGTGGAAGTGGAGAGGGTTCCTCCTGAGGAAGAAAAGAGGTTAAGGTCGAAGACAAGGGTGATCCTGCTCCTCTGACTTTCACAATAAAAGCTTTACTTCTTCTTGGTTTTAACATTATGTCCTCAAAACCGCCGACGAGGACAAACACGCAGCTTCACTCAGAGACGTCGGGCCACAACAGGAAGCACTCGATATGTAATCAGAACCAGTTTAAGGTAAAAAAAGAAAAGAGCACTCATTCACTCTCCAACCAATCAAATCCAAGAGGTCAAACATTGGACACTCTGGTACACGATGTTAAGTCTTTAAGAGCATCTATAAACGGAACAAATCCACGAGGGCAGAGCTTACTGAGGTCACGACCTTCTTAACCTCCTTCACTGTCTAAAACATAATCAGAATCATAAAGTGACGGATTCGTCTTCACTGGAAAATAGCAAATAAGAAATAAACATCAATATTGAAGTACTTTCTTCAGGACGTTAAAGCAGAAGATTAAAACAAAGCAGAAATAATGGAGAAAATATTCAGAGAATAACTCAGAATATCAAGAGATTAAAGTCTTAAATCTATGATTAAAAAAAAAAGCTCTCAGAGATCAAAAAGTCACAAATGGACGAGAAGTTGTTTTTGTCCACAAACCAAAAACAAGTTCAGACCTGAAAAGATGATTTAATACGTTTATGATCAATTAATCTACAATATGACAGACAGACAGGCAGACAGACAAGTAGACAGACAGAGAGACAGACAGACAGACAAGTAGACAGACAGAGAGACAAGTAGACAGACAGAGAGACAGAGAGACAGACAGACAGACAAGTAGACAGACAGAGAGACAAGTAGACAGACAGAGAGACAGACAGACAGACAGAGAGACAGACAGACAGAAAGTAGACAGACAGAGAGACAGACAGACAAGTAGACAGACAGAGAGACAGACAGACAGAAAGTAGACAGACAGAGAGACAGACAGAGAGACAGACAGACAGACAGAAAGTAGACAGACAGACAGACAGAGAGACAAGTAGAAAGACAGAGAGAGAGAGAGAGAAACAGGCAGACAGGCAGACAGACAGAGAGACAGAGAAACATACAGACAAGTAGACAGACAAGTAGACAGACAGGCAGACTCACCTGTGAAACAGGACGGACTTCACCAGTGTGACTACGTCTCTAGTGGCGTTGTGACCGGCACAAACACAAGCTACATGGATGAGCTGAGGAGAGAGGAGAGAGGAGACAGGAGACATGAGAGAGGAGAGAGGAGACATGAGACAGGAAAGAGGAGAGATGAGAGAGGAGACAGGAGAGAGGAGACATAAGACAGGAGACATAAGACGGAGACAGGAGACATAAGACAGGAGACAGGATACAGGAGACAGGAGAGAGGAGACAGGAGACAGGATACAGAAGACAGGAGAGAGGAGAGAGGAGAGATAAGACAGGAGACAGGAGACAGGAGACAGGATACAGAAGACAGGAGAGAGGAGACATAAGACAGGAGACAGGAGAGAGGAGACAGGAGACAGGAGACAGAAGACAGGAGAGAGGAGACATGAGACATGAGACAGGAGACAGGAGATAGGAGACATAAGACAGGAGACATAAGACGGAGACAGGAGACATAAGACAGGAGACAGGAGACAGGATACAGGAGACAGGAGACAGGAGAGAGGAGACATGAGACAGGAGACATAAGACAGGAGACAGGATACAGGAGACATAAGACAGGAGACAGGATACATAAGACAGGAGACAGGATACAGGAGACAGGAGAGAGGAGACATGAGACAGGAGACATGAGAGAGGAGACAGGAGAGAGGAGAGAGGAGAGAGGAGACATGAGAGAGGAGACATGAGAGAGGAGACAGGATACAGGAGACAGGAGAGAGGAGACATGAGACAGGAGACATAAGACAGGAGACAGGAGACATAAGACAGGAGACAGGATACAGGAGACAGGAGAGAGGAGACATAAGACAGGAGACAGGATACAGGAGACAGGAGAGAGGAGACATGAGACAGGAGAGAGGAGACATGAGAGAGGAGACAGGAGACAGGATACAGGAGACATGAGAGAGGAGACATAAGACAGGAGACAGGATACAGGAGACATGAGAGAGGAGACATAAGACAGGAGACAGGATACAGGAGACATGAGACAGGAGAGAGGAGATATAAGACAGGAGAGAGGAGACATGAGACAGGAGAGAGGAGACATGAGAGAGGAGACAGGAGACAGGAGAGAGGAGAGAGGAGACAGGAGAGAGGAGAGAGGAGACATGAGAGAGGAGAGAGGAGACATGAGAGAGGAGAGAGGAGACAGAAGACAGGAGAGAGGAGACATGAGACAGGAGAGAGGAGACATGAGAGAGGAGACAGGAGACATGAGACAGGAGAGAGGAGACATGAGAGAGGAGACAGGAGACAGGAGAGAGGAGACATGAGAGAGGAGACATAAGACAGGAGACAGGAGAGAGGAGACATAAGACAGGAGACAGGAGAGAGGAGACAGGAGAGAGGAGAGAGGAGACATGAGAGAGGAGACAGAAGACATGAGAGAGGAGACATGAGACAGGAGAGAGGAGAGAGGAGACATGAGACAGGAGACAGGAGATAGGAGACAGAAGACAGGAGAGAGGAGACATGAGAGAGGAGATAGGAGACAGGAGACATGAGACAGGAGAGAGGAGACAGAAGACAGGAGAGAGGAGACAGGAGACATGAGACAGGAGAGAGGAGAGAGGAGACAGAAGACAGGAGACAGGAGAGAGGAGACAGGAGAGAGGAGACAGGAGACAGGAGAGAGGAGACAGAAGACAGGAGACAGGAGCAGGAGAGAGGAGACAGGAGCAGGAGATAGGAGAGAGGAGACAGGAGACAGGAGCAGGAGATAGGAGAGAGGAGAGAGGAGACATGAGACAGGAGAGAGGAGAGAGGAGACAGGAGACAGGAGAGAGGAGACAGGAGACAGGAGACATGAGACAGGAGAGAGGAGACAGGAGACATAAGACAGGAGACAGGAGAGAGGAGACAGGAGACAGGAGACAGGAGAGAGGAGACAGGAGCAGGAGAGAGGAGAGAGGAGACATGAGACAGGAGAGAGGAGAGAGGAGACATGAGACATGAGACATGAGACATGAGACAGGAGAGAGGAGAAAGGAGACATGAGACAGGAGACAGGAGAGAGGAGAGAGGAGACATGAGACATGAGACATGAGACAGGAGACAGGAGACATGAGACATGAGACAGGAGACAGGAGAGAGGAGAGAGGAGACATGAGACATGAGACATGAGACAGGAGAGAGGAGACAGGAGAGAGGAGAGAGGAAACAGGAGACATGAGAGAGGAGACAGGAGAGAGGAGAGAGGAGACATGAGACATGAGACATGAGACAGGAGACAGGAGAGAGGAGACAGGAGAGAGGAGAGAGGAGACAGGAGACATGAGAGAGGAGACAGGAGAGAGGAGAGAGGAGACAGGAGACAGGAGACAGGAGAGAGGAGAGAGGAGACAGGAAGTTTAACACTGACAGAAGTCTTTGGAGGTGATGATCCGGGTCATCACCAATGTGATAAAGTGATAATCAATAACGTGATCAGAACTGACCTCACACTTCTGCACGGGGGGCGAGCGCGGGCACTCGGTGTGGTTGTTCCTCTCCTCCGCCGTGTTGTCGCCGTCCTCCGGCCCCGTGTCGGCCGACGCCCCCCACTGCTGGTTGCCGTAGTTGCCGTCCGGCGGCTGCCCGGCGACGACGCCGGCGCCGCCCTGCGATTGGCTGAGCTGCAGCCGGATACGCCGGTTCTCTTCCTCCACCTCTCGAACCCGCGACTCCAGCACGGCCCGCTCCAGGACCCGGGCCGCCGGGGTGTCGGCCAGGCAGGGCGCCAAGAGGAGGGAGCGCCCGTCTGCAGGGGGAGGAGTCATGAATACGAGATGAGTCCTGACTCTCTGGTTAGAGTCCTGACTCTCTGGTTGGATTATTGACTCTCTGGTTAGAGTCCTGACTCTCTGGTTAGAGTCCTGACTCTCTGGTTGGATTATTGACTCTCTGGTTGGATTATTGACTCTCTGGTTAGAGTCCTGACTCTCTGGTTGGAGTCCTGACTCTCTGGTTAGAGTCCTGACTCTCTGGTGGAGTCCTGACTCTCTGGTTAGAGTCCTGACTCTCTGGTTGGAGTCCTGACTCTCTGGTGAGAGTCCTGACTCTCTGGTTGGAGTCCTGACTCTCTGGTTGGATTATTGACTCTCTGGTTGGATTATTGACTCTCTGGTTGGATTATTGACTCTCTGGTTAGAGTCCTGACTCTCTGGTCGGAGTCCTGACTCTCTGGTTGGAGTCCTGACTCTCTGGTGGAGTGCTGACTCTCTGGTTAGAGTCCTGACTCTCTGGTGGAGTCCTGACTCTCTGGTTAGAGTGCTGACTCTCTGGTCGGAGTCCTGACTCTCTGGTCAGAGTCCTGACTCTCTGGTCGGAGTCCTGACTCTCTGGTCGGAGTCCTGACTCTCTGGTTAGAGTCCTGACTCTCTGGTCGGAGTCCTGACTCTCTGGTCGGAGTCCTGACTCTCTGGTGGAGTCCTGACTCTCTGGTGGAGTCCTGACTCTCTGGTTGGAGTCCTGACTCTCTGGTGGAGTCCTGACTCTCTGGTTAGAGTCCTGACTCTCTGGTCGGAGTCCTGACTCTCTGGTCGGAGTCCTGACTCTCTGGTTAGAGTCCTGACTCTCTGGTTAGAGTCCTGACTCTCTGGTTAGAGTCCTGACTCTCTGGTTGGAGTCCTGACTCTCTGGTGGAGTCCTGACTCTCTGGTTAGAGTCCTGACTCTCTGGTTAGAGTCCTGACTCTCTGGTTGGAGTCCTGACTCTCTGGTGGAGTCCTGACTCTCTGGTGGAGTCCTGACTCTCTGGTTGGAGTCCTGACTCTCTGGTGGAGTCCTGACTCTCTCTGGTTGAAGTTCTGACTCTCTGGTCGGAGTCCTTACTCTCTGACCCTGAACCACAGACCCAGACTCACTCCTTCCTCATGATGCATTAATGATGTACTCACTCTCCAGGTTCCCGGCCAGCAGGTAGAGCCAGGTGAGCAGCACGCCGGCTGTGAGCGACGCCACCAGCAGCTTCAGGCGGCCGCGGCACAGCAGGTTCATGGTGGGGGGGTTCAGGTCGGGCTCAGACCCTCGTTGGGTTCCTGCAGCATCCTTTCATCTGGAGAGAGGAACACATGGAGTCACAACACCTCCAACAATAACTCTTAATAAACAACGTACAGGCTTCTGGGCGTCGACCTCCAGAAACACTTGTGACCAGGTGTCGGATCAGAAACACGAGAGGAAAGTACCCAACAAAACCCCCCAAAGAACATAGCAGACTAATCCTCCTTAAAAGGTCCCACATTTAGGACCCGAGCATCGATATGTTCGTTGGCGTCATTGAGCGACTTCGATGAGTCTTTAAAGCTCCAAAGTCGCACAATGACTTGAATAGTCACACCGACTCGCTGCACGAAGGACAACATTACTAAATATAGTGATTATTTAAACTGATTAACATACGCCCACAGCAGTACTTTGCTCCATCTACTGTCGTAATACACAGTGTGTACAAGTACTTCATACAGCCTCCCGTAAACTTCATGTTCATGCAACGATAACTGAAGATCTAATCTGAACATATTTGAGTTAATTATGTGAATAAAGTCGTTAAAAATAAACAAAGATTTCATCTTTAAAAAACGTTTGTGTTTCTGAGGCCAGAAAACGACAGATTGATAAACAGATGTTTGAATCAACTGATTAGAGAAGGACGACTCTAGAGGTCTGAACCTTCAGAGATGATTATGACTTAATCAGCGAGGTTGAGGTCATTAAGAGCAAGGAAAGGAAAGAGAGGAGATAAGGATACGAGGAAAAGGAAAGGAGGACGAGGAGAGACGCATCCAAGATAAATGAGGAAACAGAATAAAAGGAGAGGAGACGAGGGAGCACGAGAGGAGACGATGGAGCACAAGAGGAGACGAGGGAGCACAAGAGGAGACGAGGGATCACAAGAGGAGACAAGGGCACACAAGAGGAGACGAGGGATCACAAGAGGAGACTAGGGCACACAAGAGGAGACGAGAGAGCACAAGAGGAGACGAGGGAGCACGAGAGGAGACGAGGGCGCACAAGAGGAGACGAGGGAGCACAAGAGGAGACGAGGGCGCACAAGAGAGCACAAGAGGAGACGAGGGAGCACGAGAGGAGACGAGGGCGCACAAGGAGACGAGGGAGCACAAGAGGAGACGAGGGCGCACAAGAGGAGACGAGGGAGCACGAGAGGAGACGAGGGAGCACGAGAGGAGACGAGGGAGCACGAGAGGAGACGAGGGAGCACGAGAGGAGACGAGGGAGCACGAGAGGAGACGAGGGAGCACGAGAGGAGACGAGGGAGCACGAGAGGAGACGAGGGAGCACAAGAGGAGACGAGGGAGCACAAGAGGAGACGAGGGAGCACGAGAGGAGACGAGGGAGCACAAGAGGAGACGAGGGAGCACGAGAGGAGACGAGGGAGCACGAGAGGAGACGATGGAGCACAAGAGGAGACGAGGGATCACAAGAGGAGACAAGGGCACACAAGAGGAGACGAGGGATCACAAGAGGAGACTAGGGCACACAAGAGGAGACGAGAGAGCACAAGAGGAGATGAGGGAGCACGAGAGGAGACGAGGGAGCACGAGAGGAGACGAGGGAGCACGAGAGGAGACGAGGGAGCACGAGAGGAGACGAGGGCGCACAAGAGGAGACGAGGGCGCACAAGAGAGCACAAGAGGAGACGAGGGAGCACGAGAGGAGACGAGGGCGCACAAGAGGAGACGAGAGAGCACAAGAGGAGACGAGGGCACACAAGAGGAGACGAGGGCGCACAAGAGAGCACAAGAGGAGACGAGGGAGCACAAGAGGAGACGAGGGAGCACAAGAGGAGACGAGGGCGCACAAGGAGACGAGGGAGCACAAGAGGAGACGAGAGAGCACAAGAGGAGACGAGAGAGTACAAGAGGAGACGAGGGAGCACAAGAGGAGACGAGAGAGCACAAGAGGAGACGAGGGTGCACAAGAGAGCACAAGAGGAGACGAGGGAGCACAAGAGGAGACGAGGGCACACGAGGAGACGAGGGAGCACAAGAGGAGACGAGAGAGCACAAGAGGAGACGAGAGAGCACAAGAGGAGACAAGAGAGCACAAGAGGAGACGAGGGAGCACAAGAGGAGACGAGGGAGCACAAGAGGAGACGAGGGAGCACAAGAGGAGATGAGGGAGCACAAGAGGAGATGAGGGAGCACAAGAGGAGACGAGGGCGCACAAGAGGAGACGAGAGAGCAAAAGAGGTAGGGAAGTAAGGGAGGGAGGGAAGTAGGGAAGGAGGTAAGGGAGGGAGGGCAGGAGGGAGGTAAGGGAGGGAATTAGGGAAGGAGGTAAGGAGGTAAGGGAGGGAAGGAGGCTCTTTATCTAATCAGCATTGCAGGGCCGAGGCCGCGTTGGAGGGTCAACAAATAACCGCCTGGCGGAGGGAGGCGGAGTCACTGAGGGAGGCGGAGTCACAGGGGTTCAAACCGACTCTCCATCCAACAGCTGCTGGTGGACGCTAACGTGCTACATTATGAATGTTTGAGTGACAGCTTTCACTCTCTGGCCTCCAATCAAACACGCAGAGACGATGATGCAGCACTACGCTAATCAGCCAGAAAGAAGCTGCGATTAACGGCATCATCGTTTCGACGGTCCTTGAACGCATCATTTGTGAAGAACGCTCCAGTCCGAACGATATTTCATCAACAGCATTGTATTCTACATTCATATTCATATTCACTTCATAACGATGAGTTAGCCTGCAGGTTCTCTTTAAACAATTTCACAATTCATTCAACGGGTCTCATAAAATAAACCGTTTAATCAGATTGTGTTAAAAACATTAAATTCTGAGCTTCTCAGTGAAACTACGACGTCATGATTTATTTATGTGAGACCAAAAGTCATGTGACAACAAATCAGAGAAGCTCTGACTTCAGAAGTCAACACAGAGGAGAGGATGTTAAAATATTAATAGTGTGTGTGTGTCATATATACATATATATAGGGTTAGCTATATGACACACACACACACACACACACACACACACACACACACACACACACACACACACACACACACACACACACACACACACACACACACACACACACACACACACACACACACACACACACACACACACACACACACACACACACACGCGTTTGTATGAGATGGTTCTTATGAAAAATTACTTGTTTTTACAAAATGTGAATAAACTGCCTCTTGAACTAAAGACATCAGCGCTGAAGAACCCGGGAGTCCTTGAACACACCAGCAGCATTGATGTTCATGAAACTGGATATTAAACACATTTAGGCTCCTGCACACAATGCATTCTGGGTAAAAATAACCAGCGACTCAGGTATTATTATTAATATACGTTTCCTCGCAGCAGTTCAAACACACGTCATCAGTTGTTTGTAGTATTGCGTAATAAGTGGACAGGAAGTCAGGCGGATCACCGCTCCGTGACCGGGCGACCTTTTCATCTCATTTCCCAGCAGCCTCAGCGACGCAGGTAGGAAGTGGGCGTGGTCAACGGCTCGCCACATGATGTGCACGACACCGGCACCTTAACATCCATCAACCCGGTTGTTAAAACGGTTT